>NC_069508.1:160922461-161024961 GCF_027579735.1 Bombina bombina | reverse complement strand
TTAGGGAGAGATATTTAGTAGAGTTAGGGTTGTAAAGTCTGCGCTATACACTTTCAATTCTCAAAACTGGAAAACCCACAATATTCAGTTAAACCACAGTGAAAGAGGGAAAAACAATTAAAGTATCACGTTAAGTGCTTTTACTACAAAAAAAATATACATTTTACATTACAGCTGCAAATGATTTTATGCCCCTTTAATACTCATATACTTAATATAGGACTAAATAGATCAACAGTAGAGATCAGATTCCTGTGTCCCTTTAAAGGGCCACTAAACCCAAAATCTTTCTTTCATGATTCAGATAGAGAATAGAAAATTAAACAACATTACAATTTACTTCCATTATTTATTTTGCTTCATTTTTTAAATATCCTTAGTTGAAGAAAAAGCAATGCACATGGTGAGCCAATCACATGAGGCTTCTATGTGCAGCAATCAATCAGCAGCTAGTGAGCATATCTAGATATGCTTTTCATCAAAGAATATAAAGAGAATAAAACAAATTAGATAATATAAGTAAATTAGAAAGATATTTAAAATTGCATTATCTTTCTAAATCATAAAAGAAAAAATGTGGGTGGCATGTCCCTTTAAGACTCGTATACATAATATAGGACAGTAGAGATCAGATTCCTAGAGACAGTCAGTAATGCTGTAGGGTCTTTGCGTACGTGCTTACATACAGGCCAGCACACCTGACACACATCAGACGTCAGTGAATAAAGACCATAGTTAACCAAACACTTACAAAGAACTTTGGGTGGAGGAAGAAGGAATATGTAATCCAATACATTTATAAGCAAACATATTCAATAGTCTTCATACAAAAACATTCAGTTTAGTTCCGATTATGTATCATCATCATCATCATCATAGTAAACCATAAAAAAACACAGCAACAATTTGGGACCAAAATATAACTCTTACATAAAATGCAGAAAAGGTAATCCTTAGTTATTGGCTATATCATATGGATATATCTGATTGTGATGACAATATTATTGTTCTTTACTATGATTATTTATGTGAGTTTTTATTAGGGCTACATAATGTAAGCCTGCTTGCTTCACAACAAAGGTTCAGGTACAGAAGGGGTTAAGTACGATTAGTGCGTCTCACTGTTTATGGTCATTACACTGTGTATAGATTTGCTTCCAGCGAAACAGCTCCTGAATACACAAGAATAATACACTCATCATCCAGGAAGTGCTGGCTAACAATGCTGCATCTGCATGACAAAGCAGGACACACCGATGCCCAGCTAGCCCTATACACTGGGGGTACGAACATCACTGTTAGCCCGGGCTGTTATCTTGCCAGCAAACTAATCATTTTACCTTAATCTAACTTGTATGAAGGAAGCATCTCCTGGCTCTTACATTACACCAAGATCCTGCATCTCATATATGTGTCTACACAAGGACTCACACCTACACACACACACACACACACACACAAACCTACAGCCATGCAAACACACATACCTACAGCCATGCACACACACACATACCTATAGCCATGCACACACGCATACCTACACAAACCTACAGCCATGCACACACACATACCTACAGCCATGCAGGCACGCATACCTACAGCCATGCACACACGCATACCTACAGCCATGCACACACGCATACCTACAGCCATGCACACACGCATACCTACAGCCATGCACACACGCATACCTACAGCCATGCACACACGCATACCTACAGCCATGCACACACGCATACCTACAGCCATGCACACACGCATACCTCCACAAACCTACAGCCATGCACACACGCATACCTACACAGACCTACAGCCATGCACACACGCATACCTACACAAACCTACAGCCATGCACACACGCATACCTACACAAACCTACAGCCATGCACCACACATACCTACACAAACGCATACCTACACAAACCTACAGCCATCCACACACGCATACCTACACAAACCTACAGCCATGCACACACGCATACCTACACAAACCTACAGCCATGCACACACGCATACCTACACAAACCTACAGCCATGCACACACGCATACCTACACAAACCTACAGCCATGCACACACACATACCTACACAAAACTACAGCCATGCACACACACATACCTACACAAACCTACAGCCATGCACGCACACATACCTACAGCCATGCACACACGCATACCTACAGCCATGCACACACGCATACCTCCACAAACCTACAGCCATGCACACACGCATACCTACACAGACCTACAGCCATGCACACACGCATACCTACACAAACCTACAGCCATGCACACACGCATACCTACACAAACCTACAGCCATGCACCACACATACCTACACAAACGCATACCTACACAAACCTACAGCCATCCACACACGCATACCTACACAAACCTACAGCCATGCACACACGCATACCTACACAAACCTACAGCCATGCACACACGCATACCTACACAAACCTACAGCCATGCACACACGCATACCTACACAAACCTACAGCCATGCACACACACATACCTACACAAAACTACAGCCATGCACACACACATACCTACACAAACCTACAGCCATGCACGCACACATACCTACCTACACAAACCTACAGCCATGCACACACACATACCTACCTACACAAACCTACAGCCATGCACGCACACATACCTACCTACACAAACCTACAGCCATGCACGCACACATACCTACCTACACAAACCTACAGCCATGCACACACACATACCTACACAAACCTACAGCCATGCACACACACATACCTACCTACACAAACCTACAGCCATGTACACACGCATACCTACACAAACCTCCAGCCATGCACACACGCATACCTACACAAACCTCCAGCCACGCGCACACACACATACCTACAGCCATGCACACACGCATACCTACACAAACCTACAGCCATGCACGCACACATACCTACACAAACCTACAGCCATGCACACACGCATACCTACACAAACCTACAGCCATGCACACACGCATACCTACACAAACCTACAGCCTTGCACACACGCATACCTACACAAACCTACAGCCATGCACACACGCATACCTACACAAACCTACAGCCTTGCACACACGCATACCTACACAAACCTACAGCCATGCACACACGCATACCTACACAAACCTACAGCCATGCACACACACATAAATACACAAACCTACAGCCATGCACACACACATACCTACAGCCATGCACACACGCATACCTACACAAACCTACAGCCATGCACACACACATACCTACAGCCATGCACACACTCATACCTACACAAACCTACAGCCATGCACACACTCATACCTACACAAACCTACAGCCATGCACACACACATAAATACACAAACCTACAGCCATGCACACACACATACCTACAGCCATGCACACACGCATACCTACACAAACCTACAGCCATGCACACACACATACCTACAGCCATGCACACACTCATACCTACACAAACCTACAGCCATGCACACACGCATACCTACAGCCATGCACACATGCATACCTACACAAACCTACAGCCATGCACACACACACACACATACCTACACAAACCTACAGCCATGTACACACGCATACCTACACAAACCTACAGCCACACACACACACACACACATTCATACCTACACACACAGCAACATACACACACACACACACACAAACCTACATGTACGCACATGCACACATACACCAACATACAAACACACACACAGACATATGTACAGACACACACACAGAGATACAAACAAACACACATACACAGACATATTATTGTTCTTTTCTATGATTATTTATGCGAGTTTTATTAGGGCTACATAATGTAAGCCTGCTTGCTTCACAACAAAGGTTCAGGTACAGAAGGGGTTAAGTACAATTAGTGCATCTCACTGTTTATGGTCATTACACTGTGTATAGATTTGCTTCCAGCACAAGTGATGATGAAACAGCTCCTGAATACACAAGAATAATACACTCATCATCCAGGGAGTGCCGGCTAACAATGCTGCATCTGCATGACAAAGCAGGACACACCGATGCCCAGCTAGCCCTATACACTGGGGGTACGAACATCACTGTTAGCCCGGGCTGTTATCTTGCCAGCAAAATAATCATTTTACCTTAATCTAACTTGTATGAAGGAAGCATCTCCTGGCTCTTACATTACACCAAGATCCTGCATCTCATATATGTGTCTACACAAGGACTCACACCTACACACACACACACACACACACACACACAAACCTACAGCCATGCACACATACAAACCTACAGCCATGCACACATACAAACCTACAGCCATGCACACACACAAACCTACAGCCATGCACACATACAAACCTACAGCCATGCACACACACACAAACCTACAGCCATGCACACACACAAACCTACAGCCATGCACACACACAAACCTACAGCCATGCACACACAGAAACCTAGAGCCATGCACACACGCATACCTACACAAACCTCCAGCCATGCACACACACCTACACAAACCTACAGCCATGCACACGCATACCTACACAAACCTCCAGCCATGCACACACGCATACCTACACAAACCTACAGCCATGCACACACACTTACATTACAAGAACCTGCATCTCATATATGTGTCTACACAAGGACACACACAAACCTACAGCCATGCACACACACAAATCTACAGCCATGCACACACGCATACCTACAGCCATGCACACACGCATACCTACAGCCATGCACACACGTATACCTACAGCCATGCACACACGCATACCTACACAAACCTACAGCCATGCACATGCATACCTACACAAACCTACAGCCATGCACACACACATACCAAAACACAAACCTACAGCCATGCACACCTGCATACCTACACAAACCTACAGCCATGCACACACGCATACCAAAACACAAACCTACAGCCATGCACACCTGCATACCTACACAAACCTACAGCCATGCACACACGCATACCAAAACACAAACCTACAGCCATGCACACCTGCATACCTACACAAACCTACAGCCATGCACACACGCATACCTACATAAACCGACAGCCATACACACACGCATACCTACACAAACCGACAGCCATGCACACACGCATACCTACACAAACCTACAGCCATGCACACACGCATACCTACACAAACCGACAGCCATGCACACACACATACCTACACAAGCCTACAGTCATGCACACACACATACCTACCTACACAAACCTACAGCCATGCACACACGCATACCTACACAAACCTAAACGTACACACGCATACCTACACAAACCTACAGCCATGCACACGCATACCTACAGACATGCACACCAACCTACACATACACATGCACACAAATACATATACACACAAACCTACATGCATGCACACATGCATACCTGCAAACCTACACACATACACAAACCTACACGCACACAAACACATACAAACTCAAACTTACACACATGCACAACTAGACAAACCTACACACACATAAACAAACCTACATGCACACATTCATACCTACACACACCGCAACATACACACACAAACCGACATGCATGCACATGAACACATACACCGACATACAAACACACACATATGTACACAAACACACACAGACACAGTAATACAAACACACACAGACATACAAACACACACATACACAGACATACAAACACACACAGACACAGTAATACAAACACAGACATACAAACACAGACATACACAGACATACAAACACACGCATATGTACAGACATACAAACACACACATATAGTCACACACAGACATACAAACACACAAATGTACAGCCATACAAACACACATACTGTATGTACGGACATAGAAACACACACATGCAAACACACGCGTGTGTGTGTGTATATATATATATATATATATATATATATATATATATATATATATATATATATATATATATATATATATATATATATATATATATATATATATATATAAATGAGTTTACATAGAAAGAATAAATCCTGGAAAGAAAATACAAAAGACCAGGATGAAAGACAGGGAATTCAGCACTCTTTTTCAAAATTAAACTAAAGCTCAAAAACCTTATTCAAAATGTGTCAACCTCCAAGGCTTGTGTAGCTGTAAAGGAGAGAACTCTCTGGCACTTACTGTAAATTACATATATATATATACAAAGATAGAAAAACGCAAAAAGACCCAATTGGTAGATATGATCTCTTTATATGAATATCAAATAGCATAAAAAATACAACATATTATGTTACAAACCTGACCGGTCAGGGGATAGTGTCTATACCAAAACAGAAATTATAAACATGATATGTGGTTATTTTCACAGGCCTGTGGAGCCATGTGTGTAAACTGCAGGATAAGAATGGGGGACAATAATTTGACTACTACACCCTACTGCTTGCGGCACCTTAGTATGTAAGGCTATATGCCGGGCAGATTACTATATGGGATCTAAGTAGTTACAGTTAGTGTACCCCAACACCTATGCAGAAGTATTAATGTTCTTAAAGACTGATAGCACATATACATGTAACTATAAGATATATTTGTGGGGGACTGAAATACAAGCTACTACACCCAGCTGCTTACGGCACCTTATAGGGTTAAGGCAAAATGCCGGGCAGGTATATGAATGGGATCTAAGTAGGTTGTGGTGCCGTGCCCCAAAATATGTACAAATATCTTATTGTCATGCAAACAAACAATTTAGCACAGTAGTATACAGCCAGCCTCGCTGAGTAATTACTTAGAGGTAGCTACTCTTGCTATCGAGTGAGAATGGGGACATTAAGGCTAAATAGGTAAATTACATGTTTTTGATATATATATGTATATATTTTTTAAGTATTTCACATACAAAACACCCAATTGTTGTTTCTTTCAGGTATATATGATCTCTTTATCCTAGTATGTAACCAGTCTTAAATGAGCATACTTTAATTTTTTGTATAATTATTATACTTGCATGAATCAACGCATACTTCTAAGGGTTTGTTCCCTTATGAATTAGCATTGCTGATGAAGCACTGTGAGATTTCCTCAATAGGGGCGTGTCATTAAGCAAACCTTAAAGGGAGACGAAGCACTCCCAACGTCATCACGCCCTGACGAAGCCCGACACACCTAGCGGGTGAAACGCGCGTCGGCATTGGACAAGCTGACCGGAGCATGTGATAGGTGTCGAATACACGGAACAGACACGCTGCAAACAAACATATCTGTCGGATTTCCAGAATGGAGTTCCTGAACACCCAATGAGGCTCATCTCCTAAGAGTCAGTCACAGAAACAACTTTAAAGGAAACAGGTCGTATACTACCTTGTCACTGCCTGATTAATAGGCTGCCTACTGACTGTCCTGGATGATGATACCCTGTTGAGAGAGTATACTTTAAACACTCCCTGAAGGAATGCTACTAATATGCGCTTGAAGCTTACCAATACCACACAACACGGAGGCTAAACCTTGTGCTTTCTGCATTTATTTGTATTTGCTTCATGGCTAACTTTTCAGCTTGCATAACCTTTCTCCAAAGGGACATTCTCACTCGATAGCAAGAGTAGCTACCTCTAAGTAATTACTCAGCGAGGCTGGCTGTATACTACTGTGCTAAATTGTTTGTTTGCATGACAATAAGATATTTGTACATATTTTGGGGCACGGCACCACAACCTACTTAGATCCCATTCATATACCTGCCCGGCATTTTGCCTTAACCCTATAAGGTGCCGTAAGCAGCTGGGTGTAGTAGCTTGTATTTCAGTCCCCCACAAATATATCTTATAGTTACATGTATATGTGCTATCAGTCTTTAAGAACATTAATACTTCTGCATAGGTGTTGGGGTACACTAACTGTAACTACTTAGATCCCATATAGTAATCTGCCCGGCATATAGCCTTACATACTAAGGTGCCGCAAGCAGTAGGGTGTAGTAGTCAAATTATTGTCCCCCATTCTTATCCTGCAGTTTACACACATGGCTCCACAGGCCTGTGAAAATAACCACATATCATGTTTATAATTTCTGTTTTGGTATAGACACTATCCCCTGACCGGTCAGGTTTGTAACATAATATGTTGTATTTTTTATGCTATTTGATATTCATATAAAGAGATCATATCTACCAATTGGGTCTTTTTGCGTTTTTCTATCTTTGTATATATATATATGTAATTTACAGTAAGTGCCAGAGAGTTCTCTCCTTTACAGCTACACAAGCCTTGGAGGTTGACACATTTTGAATAAGGTTTTTGAGCTTTAGTTTAATTTTGAAAAAGAGTGCTGAATTCCCTGTCTTTCATCCTGGTCTTTTGTATTTTCTTTCCAGGATTTATTCTTTCTATGTAAACTCATTTATTCTACATAAGGGTCTGCACCATATATTTGATATATTCAAAGACCATACCAGTATTAGCCTTGAAGCCAACCGGTTGGTCACCTTCTGTCTTAGTATAAGCTCATAGCGATTGCTTCCCCTCCGTTACTAAATTTGATATATATATACACACACACACACACACACACGTACAGACATACAAACACACACACACACACGTACAGACATACAAACACACACACACACACGTACAGACATACAAACACACACACACATACACACACGTACAGACATACAAACACACACACACATACATACAAACACACATGCACATATATATATATATATATATATACACACACACACACACGTACAGACATACAAACACACACACACATACATACAAACACACATGCACATATATATATATATATATATACACACACACACACACACGCGTACAGACATACAAACACACACACACACACGTACAGACATACAAACACACACACACATACATACAAACACACATGCACATATATATATATATATATACACACACACACACAAAGACATACAAACACACACATATGTAGACATACAAACACACACATATGTAGACATACAAAGACGAGAGAGAGAGAAAGAGAGAGAGAGACATACACACACATATGTACAGACGTACAAACACATACACCAAGATACATAGTATAATACAGGATGTGTGTGCCACATGTATATTCTGCACACCATTACAGTAGCACTAGAACAAACAGTGCTAACACCCTCAGGAGCAGGGTTTGGGGAATGTATTCAATCTCTGCATTAGTACTGGTCACCACTATTACATGTGACTACATCTGATCAGAACAAAACAATGAATGTTCATTCATAAAAAGCAGCAGCATGCTAACAGGAAGCAGTGAGAATAATGTCTCATAAAACCAAAACAAGTGTGACAATGCGTGAGCAGGGCACACACCAGGACTGAGCATCATCAGACCAATCAGGGCATCATCAGAGCAGGCAAGGGACTGTGGTCTGGGGACAGGTGCAGACAATGCTAGCAAGAACACGTCAGCCAAACGCATCTACACAGAAATAAAATCACTTCCTCATTCATTCCCTAGATATGAACAAGGAAACACTGGGTAACTGCTGTGGTGTCACAAGAGGAGACACCCGGGGGGACGTCTGTATTAGGATTGTAACTCTATATAACAACGTTCTCTGATTCCTTCAGAGCAGGAAGCTAGTTCTTATTCACACCAATAAACTGCTACTATACAGCAAAAGGGTGAATGAAATAAAGAAAAGAAACACATAAAACCAAACAGTCACCTTCCAGAAATGTCAAGTTGCACTATCAGTTTGACACACTATCTGGAGTCTCATCACCATAAACAGTTTTAACTCAGAGGGACATAAAACCAAAAAATGTTCTTTCATGATTCAGATAGAACATACCATTTTAAACAACTTTCCAATTTACGTCTATTATCAAATTATCTTTGTTTACTTGTTATCTTTAGTCGAAAAGCAGGAAGGTAAGCTCAGGAGTGTGCACGTATCTGCAGTATTACAAAGCAGCAGTTATGCAACAATGTTATACATTACTATTTCCTGTCATGTAGCGCCCCAGACGTGCACGCTACCTATCTAGAAATCTTTTCAACTAATAATAACATGAGAACAAATCAAATTTGATAATAGAAGTAAATTGGAAACTTTTAAAATTGTATTCTCTATCTATATCATGAAAAAAAGATTTTGGGTTTAATGTCCCTTTAACATTTTCATGCAAAATAAATAAACAGTTAAGACTTAGTTTTCTTTCATATTCATGAGAGAAATTAACATTACACAGTCACATATTACATAATCACATTTAGTTATTGGTTGTTTAGGAGGTCCCTTTAATACACATTTGTATCAGACTTAGAATCCATACAGATAAAGATCAGGTGGTAAATAGCAGCCAGGTGAGGTTTTTATACACAGATATGTATGTGGTGATATAGCCTAAGCAACAACATACCAGCTGTAACATTATAGGAACTGTAGCTCCCCAGTTCCTGGTATTTCCCCAGCATTGCTATAACCTACACCCAGTTACAGTTTCTTGAGTGATGTGATTGACATCCTGTTACCTGGTGCAGTATAGCTCTCACTAGTGTGTGTGTTCTGTAAAACTATAGTTCTGGTTCCCTGTACATTACAGTATATGTATGGTGGTATATTGCTAGACAATGAAATAACAAATATACAACCTATACACAAAACCTGGCTGAAACATGATGCCTGTGGAACAGAGATGACTGCGAGCCTCTCAATCTTCAAAATATGCAAATCCTTAGAACTCCATATACTCACAAAGAGTGTTTATTCAAACATAATGAAAAAGGTACACGTAGATCCATTCCCTTAATCATGCTTACCACAGAAAACGAAATAAGAGGGCTGTTCTGCGGGGGCAATCGATTTCATAATGTGCATTAATTTGATCACAAAGCTAAAATTACAGCAACAAATAAATTAATTCTCAGTAGGAGATTAATTTTTTCTAAAAAAAACAAATTCAGATATTAAAACCTTTAAAAAAAAATTAAAAAAATAAAATTATAAAATCTATAGAATCGACCGCTGAGCAGCAGTCGTCCTGCTTATTGGAGGAAAGTGACACACCCACAAACATAAGATTTTTTTTTTTTTTTTCAGCACAGCAGCATCCATTAAAGGGACATTAAACATTAAATGCACAATATAAGCATAGTATTGAGGTTATTCCTCACCTCCCTCTAGTTGCAGGTACCGCCATGTTGAAATCTAGCTTTCACTATATTCCAGTGCTGATGTGTTTGCATATGGGCTCTAACTCTCCCTCAGATACCTACAGTGTTACCTAGGTTCCAAAATGGCAACAACAAGATTGGGGGGGGGGTGTAGAAGCTGTCATTTACATACTGCAATGCTCTCTTAGAGGCAACACAGACAAAATATGGTTATAATGGCCAGGGAACCACTTGACGGTCAGAGAAGGCAGCATCAGCCATCATCAGCAGCAAAGGGGTTAAACTGTTTTACCAGTTTATTGGACATTTCACAAGATTGTGAGATTTAAACTTTCTGATGTGTAGAGAACTTCATCATCTCACCAACTAAAAAACTCAACAAATACAAGACCAGTGTTAGCCCTTTAGTGTATGTCACCTCTCAGTGACAGGCGTTGTGTGTCACACTGTACCTATCACACTACACACAGTAAGTACAGCCAGCTCAGGCTGCAAGTTACCGTAAATATACAGCTCTAAAGACTTATCAGAAGTCAACTGTCCTTACTCCACAACTAAATACAGGGCAGCAGTGTCACAAGCATAACATATCAGGCTTAGGGGACATACAGACTTTACCAGGTGCACAGATCAGAGAGTGCTGCATTTTATATATAAACAGACAGAGCATACGGACCATAATCTATTACATATCAGGTACCACAATGTACACATAGTGCTGATATAGCTGCTCCTCTTCCTAAGATACCACAGCACACTGACTGTAAATGCTCCTCCCCTGCCAGATACTGAGCCTTCCTGCTCTAGGTACCACAATGTATAGCTGATCCTATTCCTATAAATGCCACAGCACACTGCCTGCAAATGCTCCTCCCCTGCCAGATACTGAGCCTTCCTGCTCTAGGTACTAATGTATAGCTGATCCTATTCCTATACAATGCCACAGCACACTGCATGCAAATGCTCCTCCCCTGCCAGATACTGAGCCTTCCTGCTTTAGGTACCACAATGTATAGCTGATCCTATTCCTATAAATGCCACAGTACACTGCATGCAAATGCTCCTCCCCTGCCAGATACTGAGCCTTCCTGCTCTAGGTGCCACAATGTATAGCTGATCCTATTCCTATAAATGCCACAGTACACTGCATGCAAATGCTCCTCCCCTGCCAGATACTGAGCCTTCCTGCTCTAGGTACCACAATGTATAGCTGATCCTATTCCTATAAATGCCACAGTACACTGCATGCAAATGCTCCTCCCCTGCCAGATACTGAGCCTTTCTGCTTTAGGTACCACAATGTATAGCTGATCCTATTCCTATAAATGCCACAGTACACTGCATGCAAATGCTCCTCCCCTGCCAGATACTGAGCCTTTCTGCTTTAGGTACAACAATGTATAGCTGATCCTATTCATATACAATGCCACAGCACACTGACTGCAAAAGCTCCTCCCATGCCAGATACTGAGCCTTCCTGCTTTAGGTACTAATGTACTCATACAGCCGATATATAGTTTTTTGCTCAGTGCTGCAAAGGGCCACACAAAACCACTGGAGGGCCGGTTGTGGCCCACAGGCCCTAGATTATGCATTCAAACTATATAGTGTGAGATATAGATAGATAGAATACACATATACATACACACACACAGACAGACTAAACCTCTCACATGGGTACACACACACACAGACTAAACCTCTCACATGGGTGTACACACACACACAGACAGACTAAACTTCTCACATGGGTACACACACACACACACACACAGACAGACTAAACCTCTCACATGGGTACACACACACACACACAGACAGAATAAACCTCTCACATGGGTACACACACAGACAGACTAAACCTCTCACATGGGTACACACACACACAGACTAAACCTCTCACATGGGTACACACACACACAGAC
Organism: Bombina bombina; assembly: GCF_027579735.1. Classification (NCBI taxonomy): domain Eukaryota; kingdom Metazoa; phylum Chordata; class Amphibia; order Anura; family Bombinatoridae; genus Bombina; species Bombina bombina. The sequence continues at coordinate 161,011,856 of NC_069508.1, read as the reverse complement.
TAAACCTCTCACATGGGTGTACACACACACACACACAGACAGACTAAACCTCTCACATGGGTACACAGACAGAATAAACCTCTCACATGGGTACACACACACACACAGACTAAATAAATCTCTCACATGGGTACACACACACACACACACAGACTAAACCTCTCACATGTGTGTACACACACACACAGACAGACTAAACCTCTCACATGGGTACACACACACACACAGACTAAACCTCTCACATGGGTACACACACACACAGACTAAACCTCTCACATGGGTACACACACACAGGCTAAACCTCTCACATGGGTAGACACACACACACAGACAGACTAAACCTCTCACATGGGTAGACACACACACACAGACAGACTAAACCTCTCACATGGGTAGACACACACACACAGACAGACTAAACCTCTCACATGGGTAGACACACACACACAGACAGACTAAACCTCTCACATGGGTAGACACACACACACAGACAGACTAAACCTCTCACATGGGTAGACACACACACACAGACACACACACACAGAGACAGACTAAACCTCTCACATGGGTAGACACACACACACACAGACAGACTAAACCTCTCACATGGGTAGACACACACAGACAGACTAAACCTCTCACATGGGTAGACACACACAGACAGACTAAACCTCTCACATGGGTAGACACACACACACACACACACAGACAGACTAAACCTCTCACATGGGTAGACACACACAGACAGACTAAACTTCTCACATGGGTAGACACACACAGACAGACTAAACCTCTCACATGGGTAGACACACACACACAGACAGACTAAACCTCTCACATGGGTAGACACACACACACACACACACAGACATGGGTACAGACAGACTAAACCTCTCACATGGGTAGACACACACACACACAGACAGACTAAACCTCTCACATGGGTAGACACACACACACACAGACATGGGTACAGACAGACTCTCTCACATGGGTAGACACACACACACACACAGACAGACTAAACCTCTCACATGGGTACACACAGACAGACTAAACCTCTCACATGGGTAGACACACACACACACACACAGACATGGGTACAGACAGACTCTCTCACATGGGTACAGACAGACTAAACCTCTCACATGGGTAGACACACACACACAGACAGACTAAACCTCTCACATGGGTACACACACACACAGACAGACTAAACCTCTCACATGGGTACACACACACACAGACAGACTAAACCTCTCACATGGGTACACACACACACAGACAGACTAAACCTCTCACATGGGTAGACACACACACAGACAGACTAAACCTCTCACATGGGTACAGACAGACTAAACCTCTCACATGGGTAAAACAGCCCTATTGGTGCTACAGACTACAGCACATCCCTTTCTATATGCACTGTAGCATACATATGAAACAAGCCAGAAAAAGCAGAGGAGGTGCCTCATTGTGTAGTATTTAACAGCCAAAGTGTACACCTTAAACTTCAAAATCCAAAGTGGCAACTCACATGTAATAAAGCACTATCACAAGTGCTAAAAAGCAGATCCTCAGTCTGCAGACTCCCCTCAGCGGATCCCAAGCTCTCGTCACACTGATACTCGTATCAGCATGTAAGTTGGTAGAAGACACAACAGGAGCATATGTGTTCATTTCTCCGTGCTCAGCACCGTTTTTTTAAGGCTCTCACTACAAATTTCCAAACATGTCCGGAATTCAGGTTCATGCAACAAGTGTACTTGTCTCATACGAGCATCACTATGACCATAGCTTGGGATCTGCGGTGACTCTGAGAACCCGGTCTGCTTTTTTAGCAATCATGATAGTGCTTTATTATATGTGAGTTGCCACTTTAGATTTTGAAGTTTAAAGGGACAGTAAAGTCAAAAATAAACTTTCATGATTCAGATAGGGTATGTAATTTTAAACAACTTTCCAATTTACTTTTAGCATTAATTTTGCTTTGTTCTCTTGGTATTTTTAATTGAAAGCTAAACCAAGGTAGGCTCATATGCCAATTTATTAGCCCTTGAAGGCCGTCTCTTATCTGAATGCAGTTTGACAGTTTTTCACAACTAGAGGGCTTTACTTCATGTGTGCCTTATAGATAACATTGTGCTCACGCACCTGGGTTTACCTAGGAGCCAGCAGAGGATTAGATACAAGGTAATCACAGAGGTAAAAAGTGTATTAATAGAACAGTGTTGGTTTTGCAAAACTGGGTAATGGGTAATATCTATCTTTTTAAACAAAAAAATTCTTGTGTAGACTGACCCTTTAAGGTGTACACTTTGGATGTTAAATACTACACCGTGAGGCGCCTCCTTTGTTTTCTAGATGTGGTGTATGTCAAGCCTCTATAGGAGCTGATGCTTGGTGGAGGATTTCGAAGAACTTCTCACATCAAACACTTTGGACACTTTTTGAACAATCATTGTAGACTTGTTTTGGTCTATAGGTGCACATATTTTAAACAAACAATAGGCAACTGTTGTGCTCCTCCTGTTATTGTTTTTATATAAAACAAGCCAACAGGTGCTATAAGAAGATAACAAACTAAGTTTGGTCAGTACCTGTACATGTGTTTTAGGGGTATAAATGATCAATATGACAGCTGTGGTGTCACAAACACATCAGGGTTCATGTGCACTTACTGACCGACGCTGCCTTGTGCAAGCTGTGTGCCACGTTCTATAAACTCTTCTGAGCCAGACAATGTTTTTTGGCTCCATTCACCATCTGAAGCACCTGACTTGTGGCACACTAGCATGTACCCATCATCTGTAGCACCATACACTGGCATGTACCCACCATCTGTAGCACCATACACTGGCATGTACCCACCATCTGTAGCACCATAGACTGGCATGTACCCACCATCTGTAGCACCATACACTGGCATGTACCCACCATCTGTAGCACCATACACTGGCATATACCCACCATCTGTAGCACCATACACTGGCATATACCCACCATCTGTAGCACCATACACTGGCATGTATTCACCACCTGTAGCACCATACACTGGCATGTACCCACCATCTGTAGCACCATACACTGGCATGTACCCACCATCTGTAGCACCATACACTGGCATGTATTCACCATCTGTAGCACCATACACTAGCATGTACCCACCATCTGTAGCACCATACACTAGCATGTACCCACCATCTGTAGCACCATACACTAGCATGTACCCACCATCTGTAGCACCATACACTGGCATGTACCCACCATCTGTAGCACCATACACTAGCATGTACCCACCATCTGTAGCACCATACACTGGCATGTATTCACCATCTGTAGCACCATACACTAGCATGTACCCACCATCTGTAGCACCATACACTGGCATGTATTCACCATCTGTAGCACCATACACTAGCATGTACCCACCATCTGTAGCACCATACACTGGCATGTACCCACCATCTGTAGCACCATGCACTAGCATGTACCCATCATCTGTAGCACCATACACTGGCATGTATTCACCATCTGTAGCACTATACACTGGCATGTATTCACCATCTGTAGCACCATACACTAGCATGTACCCACCATCTGTAGCACCATACACTGGCATGTATGCACCATCTGCAGCACCATACACTGGCATGTACTCACCACCTGTAGCACCATACACTGGCATGTACTCACCAGCTGTAGCACCATACACTGGCATGTACTCACCACCTGTAGCACCATACACTGGCATGTACTCACCACCTGTAGCACCATACACTAGCATGTACTCACCACCTGTAGCACCATACACTAGCATGTACTCACCACCTGTAGCACCATACACTGGCATGTACTCACCACCTGTAGCACCATACACTAGCATGTACCCACCATCTGCAGCACCATACACTAGCATGTACTCACCACCTGTAGCACCATACACTGGCATGTACTCACCACCTGTAGCACCATACACTAGCATGTACCCACCATCTGTAGCACCATACACTGGCATGTACCCACCATCTGTAGCACCAGACACTGGCATGTATTCACCACCTGTAGCACCATACACTAGCATATACTCACCACCTGTAGCACCATACACTAGCATGTACCCACCATCTGTAGCACCATAAACTGGCATGTATTCACCATCTGTAGCACCATACACTGGCATGTATTCACCACCTGTAGCACCATACACTAGCATATACTCACCATCTGTAGCACCATACACTGGCATGTACTCACCACCTGTAGCACCATACACTGGCATGTACTCACCACCTGTAGCACCATACACTGGCATGTACTCACCACCTGTAGCACCATACACTGGCATGTACCCACCATCTGTAGCACCATACACTGGCATGTATTCACCATCTGTAGCACCATACACTGGCATGTACCCACTATCTGTAGCACCATACACTGGCATGTATTCACCATCTGTAGCACCATACACTGGCATGTATGCACCATCTGCAGCACCAGACTTGTGGCACACTGGCCTGTACCCACCACCTGCAGCACCATACATTGGTATGTACCCACCATCTGTAGCACCAGACTTGTGACACGCTAGCATGTACCCACTCCTGCAGCAATATACACTGGTATGTATCCACCACCTGTAGCATCATACACTGGTATGTACCCACCATCTGTAGCACCAGACTTGTGACACGCTGGCATGTACCCACCCCTGCAGCAATATATACTGAAATGTACCCACCACCTGTAGCACAATACACTGGTATGTACCCACCATCTGTAGCACCATACTTGTGACACGTTGGCATGTACCCACCCCTGCAGCAATATACACTTAATCCATGCATTTGTATCCTCTAGGCTAGATTACTGCAACGCACTTTACTTGGGCCTCCCAAAAAAAGAACTTCATCGCCTTCATACAGTACAAAACGCAGCAGCCAGACTATTGACCAATCAAACTCGCTCCTGCCACATAACACCTGTTCTCCACTCCCTGCATTGGCTTCCAATTAAATGGCGAACATATTTTAAAATTGGCCTGCTGACCTTCAAAGCTTTAAACAACCAAGGCCCGCAGTACCTGAAAGAGCTCCTGACACCCTACATCCCATCCCGTTCACTTAGGTCTGCCAACACATCCCTCCTCTCAGTGCCAAGAATAAGGACAAACTCAGGCTCCAGAGCATTCGGCCACGCTGCCCCTATTTTCTGGAACTCTTTACCGTGCGTAATCAGAGAGGCACCGTCCTTACAGACTTTTAAAAAAAAGCTAAAGACCCACCTCTTCCATCAGGCATTCAGTCCGCTTATCTGACCTTCAGAAACTCCTAACTTTTATGTCTTATGTTGGTATATTTGTAAAGTGCTTTGAGTCTCACAGGGAGAAAAGCGCTATATAAATCGCAAATTATTATTATAATTATTATGGTATGTACCCACCACCTGCAGCACTATACACTGGCATGTACCCACCATCTGTAGCACCATACACTGGCATGTACCCACCATCTGTAGCACCATACACTGGCATGTACCCACCATCTGTAGCACCATACACTGGCATATAACCACCATCTGTAGCACCATACACTAGCATGTACCCACCATCTGTAGCACCATACACTAGCATGTACCCACCATCTGTAGCACCATACACTGGCATGTATTCACCATCTGTAGCACCATACACTGGCATGTATGCACCATCAGCAGCACCAGACTTGTGGCACACTGGCCTGTACCCACCACCTGCAGCACCATACATTGGTATGTACCCACCATCTGTAGCACCAGACTTGTGACACGCTGCCATGTACCCACCCCTGCAGCAATATACACTGGTATGTACCCACCACCTGCAGCACTATACACTGGCATGTACCCACCATCTGTAGCACCAGACTTGTGACACACTGGCATGTACCCACACCCAGAAAACCATGATATAGGTAACATGTAATTACCAGTTTAAAAACAATAAGTAGAATTTTAGGATCACTATGTGCCAGCTGTAAAATTCTAGGAACCATAGACCATAGTTGTAGGTGTCCCTACTTACACCCAAGAGGGTGCCTCTATGTGACAGATGACAGACACTCTATACACAAGGTAGCAGCACTCATAACTCCTGTACAAACAGAGGGCACTCACGGCAGTCCTCTTCGTCACTGTTATCACTGCAGTCATCATCCTCATCACATTTCCACAAGTTTGAGATACATCGCAGGTTCTTGCACTGAAACTCATTTTCACCACAGCCTGAGGAGGGTGGTGCTAGTCCTGCAAGGTGAGAGGGAGAGGTATGAGATGACTTAGAGCTATGTACCCCTAGCCCTGACAGCTGATGATGCCCAGTGTCTGTGTGATGTACCCCAGCCCGGCAGGTGATGGTGCCCAGTGTCTGTGTGATGTACCCTCAGCCCAGCAGGTGATGGTGCCCAGTGTCTGTGTGATGTACCCTCAGCCCGGCAGGTGATGGTGCCCAGTGTCTGTGTGATGTACCTCAGCCCGGCAGGTGATGGTGCCCAGTGTCTGTGTGATGTACCCTAGCAGGTGATGGTGCCCAGTGTCTGTGTGATGTACGCCAGCCCGGCAGGTGATGGTGCCCAGTGTCTGTGTGATGTACCCCAGCCCGGCAGGTGATGGTGCCCAGTGTCTGTGTGATGTACCCTAGCAGGTGATGGTGCCCAGTGTCTGTGTGATGTACGCCAGCCCGGCAGGTGATGGTGCCCAGTATCTGTGTGATGTACCCTCAGCCCGGCAGGTGATGGTGCCCAGTGTCTGTGTAATGTACCCTCAGCCCGGCAGGTGATGGTGCCCAGTGTCTGTGTGATGTACCCTCAGCCCGGCAGGTGATGGTGCCCAGTGTCTGTGTGATGTACCCCAGCCTGGCAAGTGATGGTGCTCAGTGTCTGTGTGATGTACCCTCAGCCCGGCAGGTGATGGTGCCCAGTGTCTGTGTGATGTACCCTAGCAGGTGATGGTGCTCAGTGTCTGTGTGATGTACCCTCAGCCCGGCAGGTGATGGTGCCCAGTGTCTGTGTGATGTACCCTAGCAGGTGATGGTGCCCAGTGTCTGTGTAATGTACCCTCAGCCCGGCAGGTGATGGTGCCCAGTGTCTGTGTGATGTACCCTCAGCCCGGCAGGTGATGGTGCCCAGTGTCTGTGTGATGTACCCTAGCAGGTGATGGTGCCCAGTGTCTGTGTGATGTACCCTAGCAGGTGATGGTGCCCAGTGTCTGTGTGATGTACCCCAGCCCGGCAAGCATTGGTGCTCAGTGCCTGGGTGATGTACCCTCAGCCAGGCAGGTGATGGTGCCCAGTGTCTGTGTGATGTACCCTCAGCCCGGCAAGTGATGGTGCCCAATGCCTGGGTGATGTACTCTAGCAGGTGATGGCGCCCAGCAGATGATGCCCAGTGTGTTGTGATGTACCCTCAGCCCTGACAGGTGATGATGCTCATTATCTTTGTGATGTACCCTCAGCCCGGCAGGTGATGGTACTCATTGCCTGGGTGATGTACCCTCAGCCAGGCAGGTGATGGTGCCCAGTGTCTGGGTGATGTACCCTCAGCCAGGCAGGTGATGGTGCCCAGTGTCTGTGTGATGTGCCCCCAGTACGGGCAGGTGATGGTACCCCGTGTGTGTGTGATGTGCCCCCAGTATGGGCAGGTGATGTTACCCAGTGTGTGATGTGCCCCAGTACAGCCAGGTGATAGGTACTGCATGTCTGTGTGATGTGCCTCTTGTACGGGAAGGTGATGGTACCCTGTGTCTGTGTGATGGTCCCCTGGTCCGGGCAGGTGATGGTGGTACCCTGTGTCTGTGTGATGTGCCCCTGGTACGGGCAAGTGATGGTACTCTGTGTCTGTGTGATGTACCCCGTGTCTATGTTATGTGCCCCTTGTACGGGCAGGTGATGGTACCCCGTGTCTGTGTGATGTGCCCCCAGTACGGGCAGGTGATGGTGGTACCCTGTGTCTGTATGATGTGCCCCCAGTACGGGCAGGTGATGGTGGTACCCTGTGTCTGTATGATGTGCCCCCAGGACGGGCAGGTGATGGTGGTACCCTGTGTCTGTATGATGTGCCCCCAGGACGGGCAAGTGATGGTGATCCGTGTCTGTGTGATGTACCCCCAGTACGGACAGGTGATGGTGGTAACCCGTGTCTGTGTGATGTGCCCCCGGTCTGGGCAAGTGATGGTACCCTGTGTCTGTATGATGAGCCCCCAGTCTGGGAATGTGATGGTGGTACCCCGTTTATGTGCAATGTCCCCCTCGTCTGGGCAAGTGATGGTGGTACCCCGTGTCTGTGTGATGGGCCCCCGGTACGGGCAGGTCACGGTGAAGGTGGTAACCCGTGTCTGTGTGATGTGCCCCCGGTACGGGCAGGTGATGGTGGTACCCTGTGCCTGTGTGATATGCCCCCGGTACGGCAGGTGATGGTGGTTCCCCGTGTCTGTGTGATGTGCCCCCTGTGCGGGCAGATGATGGTGGTTCCCCGTGTCTGTGTGATGTGCCCCGGCCCGGTGATGTAATCCGGTGTAAATGACTATTTCCCTGCCGCACTCACCTCTCTTCTGCGCCCGGGTCCCTATAGCCATCAGCAGTACCAGGAGCAGCGCTCGGGGGAGCAGGAGGTCGCTGGGCCGGGAGCTGCAGCCTCTCATGATGCTTTAGCCGGTCCCGTGGCTCGTGGAGCCGGCAGGCTAAGCACTGACAGCCGGAGCTCCGCCCACTGGGCGGGGTCACCGAGGGGGCTTGCGGTACTCACACGTCAGGATGGACAAGAGGGACACACCTACTAGGAGGGAGCTAGGGCGTGATCAGACGGGGGCGGGGCTTCTGTCACACTTTACATGACATCAAAGGAAAGGGCGTGTCCGTGATAACCCGCAAAGGGGGCGTGTCTGGTGCCGCGTGTAGTGTACTACTGTCATAGTATTAAGTGTGCCTGTAATTGTGTATGTGTTGTTCTGAGGTAATAGTGTGTGTTGTGCTGTTGTAATAGTGTGTGTGTTTATATATGTTTATGTGTGTGTTGTGCTGAGGTAATAGTGTGTGTATTTATATATGAATGTATATATGTTTATGTGTGTCTGTTGTGCTGAGGTAATAGTGTGTGTGTATTTATGTATGTGTTGTGCTGAGGTAATAGTGTGTGTGTGTATTTATATATGTTTGTGTGTATATATGTTTATGTGTGTGTTGTGCTGAGGTAATAGTGTGTGTATTTATATATGTGTTTATATATGTTTACAGGGCCGTCTTTAATATTGACTGGACCCTGGGCAAAACATTTCTTGCCCCCACCCCATGCAATTTCGCTCTCCACCCCAACATCCCAAAAAAATTAGCAGATTAGCCCAGCAGATCATCCACTGCTGGGCTAATCATTTTAAAAAAATGAAATACATTGCAAATTTTGAAACTGGACCTAAGCAGTACTATAATAGTAAATATATAAATTCCTCCACTGTGGATTCATTTAATATTCTTTTGAATGTGAATCTGGTGTGAGGTTAGCTGTTTAAAGAGATTTAGGGCAGCCAACAGGAGCAAAGCAAGGTAAAGACGGAGGAGGAAGCATGGAGGTGCAGACAAATATAAGTTTACTGCCTGGAACAGCAGAACTACTATGGGAAGCTGTAAAATCTGCGACAGAGAAAACAAAAACTATAAAAATAAACCTTACATTAATGTGTGAAGTATCAGCATGACACTATACATCAGCCACAGCAACACATGTCACTTATTTGCTAGGAACAAGTTTCCTCTCACCCTGCACTAGACAATGCTGCATTGGGAGGGGCGTGTGTGCACTCACTTATTCTTCCCACTGACACCTTTCTACAAAGCACTGTTCCCCTAACAAACTTCAGTTAGTTGATCTTAGGGCCACAGCAGAAAGATCAGGGTTAAGGGGACCAGCAGACTGGATGCTGTCTGACCAAGGCTGCATGGATACAGTGTGAGATGAGTCACACAGCCTCAAGACTGAAGAGAGCAGTGTATGAAGCTGCACAGATGCTCAAATCCTCACGTGCCTGCCACTCCAGCTTTCTGCTGCATGCGCCTACAGTCAGCCCTACCCAGAAACAATCCCCACCACCAGAGCAGTTACCTGGTAACAGTGGTAACCCCAGTAGGACCTTTTCTGATGCAGTGGGAATGGCTGGATGCCGAATTAGGGCTTTGCATTCAGTGCTGCACAGTGCACATCTAAAACAGCACATGGCACTAGCTTGGCATGTCACATGACACCGGCACAGTCTGGCACAGTTTTTTTTTTTAAAAATATATAAGCAGAGTACTTTTGACTGTGACAGTATTAAGACTGAATATGTGTGTTCCCCATGTCACATCAACAGTCTGGTATGAACCATAAAGGAGGACTCTTGGGCCCCTCAACAGAGACTGGCCCCTGGGCAGCTGCCCCTTTTGCCCTGTGCTAAAGACGGCCCTGTATGTTTATGTGTGTGTTGTGCTGAGGTAATAGTGTGTGTGTATTTATGTATGTGTTGTTCTGAGGTAATAGTGTGTGTTGTGCTGAGGTAATAGTGTGTGTGTGTGTATTTATATATGTTTGTGTGTATATATGTTTATGTGTGTGTTGTGCTGAGGTAATAGTGTGTGTGCATTTATATATCTTTGTGTGTATATATGTTTATGTGTTTGTATATGTTTATGTGTGTATTGTGCGTGTTGTGCTGAGGTAATAGTGTGTGTGTATTTATGTATATGGTTATGTGTGTATGTGTGTTGTGCTGAGGTAATAGTCTGTATTTATGTATGTATGTATGTGTGTATATGTTTATGTGTACATATGTAAGTATATGTGTGTGTTGTGCTGATGTAATAGTGTGTGTGAATTTATATATGTGTGTATATGTATATAAGTGTGTTGTGCTGAAGTAATAGTGTGTGTGTATATGTATATGTGTCTATATGTATATAAGTGTGTTGTGCTGAGGTAATAGTGTGTGTGTATTTATATATGTGTATGTATATGTGTTTGTGTATGTATGTGTGTGTACGTATATGTGTGTAAAAATGTGTGTATATTTATATGTGTGTGTATATGTATGTGTGTTGTGCTGAGGTAATTGTGTGTGTATATATGTTTATGTGTATATACGTTTGTGTGTTGTGCTTAGGTAATAGTGTGTGTGTATATGTGTGTTGTGCTGAGGTAATAGTGTGTGTGTATTATTTATATATGTGTGTGTATATTTATATGTGTGTATGTGTATGTATGTGTGTATATTTATATATGTGTATATTTATATGTGTGTACTTGTATGCACTGTATATTTGTGTGCATATATGTGTATGTGTAGATGTGTTTATGTATGTATGTATGTGTGTGTATATGTTTATGTGTACATATGTAAGTATATGTGTGTGTATTGGTATATGTATGTGTGTGTATATGTTTGTGTGTGTTGTGCTGAGGTAATAGTGTGTGTGTATTTACATATGTGTGTGTTGTGCTGAGGTAATAGTGTGTGCGTATATGTGTGTATATGTACAGTATATAAGTGTGTTGTGCTGAGGTAATAGTGTGTGTGTATATTTATATGTGTGTATATATATATATATGTGTGTGTGTGTACGTATATGTGTGTAGAAATGTGTGTGTATGTGTGTTGTGTTGAGGTAATTGTGTATTTATTTTATTTTTTATTTTTTGGGGTTTTTTAAAGAAACTTTATTGTATCAAGTTGCAACATACAATATTCAAACAGTTTGAGCATGATACAGAAGAACAAATATAGACTCAATCCTTATACAGATTATTCCAAAAAACAAAGATTCTTCTGTGGAGATGGTGAGAGTGCTCCTGAAGAGGTTTAATTTAACTCCTCCGTATGGGGGAGCATTCTAAATTGCTTATACAACTTGACACATCTTCAATATAACTTTCAACAATGCAAACAAAAAACAAGTTCAGAATATAATTATATGGCTATGAAAGATATTAATCAAAGACCTATGTGTAGGATATAAAAGAAGGTAATAAGTGGTTTGATAAAAGTGAGTTCCAGAAATCATAAAATCCCAAAGAGGTCTAAGGTGGTCTATGTGTGTTGGAACCTAGTGGTGAGTATGTGAAACAGCAGTGGGTTTTAGGGAGGTAAGATACTCTTCCCAAAGCAGGCGAATGGGTAAGAAATCTTCTATTTTGCGCAGTTTTGTATAGTGGTATTGCTCTAGTTCTATGGCAGTGGACACTCTATCCGGCCAGAATTGTATAGATGGTAGGGTGGATTGCTTCCAATAGTATGGGATATACCGTTTAGCTGTGTTAATCATTACTGTGGTAAGTTTCAGTCGTAGCATACAAGTTATCTGTGGGAAAAAGTTGAAGAGGAAGGTCCAAGGGGTGAGTGGTGGAGAAGTCCCTGTCACTATTTGTATTTCTTTTCTGATATCTGACCAATATGCCTGTGCAACCGGGCATGACCACCATAGGTGAGTGAAGGTACCTCGTTGTGTGCAACCCCTCCAGCAGTTGGTATTAGTGTGTGGAAATAACCTTCCTAATCTATCAGGGGTGTAGTGCCATCTACAAAGGAGTTTTATGTTCATTTCCGCTATATTCATGGAAGAAGCGGAGGAACTCATGTGTTTATATATTATTTTCCACATTTTGGGTGGTTGCTGTTCATTAAGCTCTTTATCCCAGCTTATTGTGTAGGATTGGGGGTGAGTTGACCGGTCTGTTTGTAGTAATTTGTATGATATGGAGAGGATGCCCGTTGTCGGGAAGGGTAGGTAGCATAAGGATTCAAATGGCATTAAAGGACGGGTCAAGTTATGTCTCTCTGTGTGTGAGGCAAAGTAGTGGGCAAGTTGATGGTATACAAACCAATTCTTGAGAGTGAATCCTAGTATCTCAGCCACTTCCTCTCTTGGTTTCAACTTGCTGTTCTGCAAAAGGGAATAATGCGGTATCACCTGGGTTAGACTAGTGTTATCAGTGTAGTGGGAAGTAAATTGAAACGGGGCTGTAGGGTTATCTATGATGGGTGTCAGAGGAGAGTAAGATGTAGAGATAGACTTATATCTTCTTAGGATTTTCCCCCATACATTAAACGTTTCTCTCACCACGGTGGGGAGTTCTAGTTCACCTTTGGTACGTTTCGCTGTGAGCCAGCATCTGCCTCCTAGTTGACCCTCCCTTGCAAGTGTATGTTCTAAGCCCACCCATTCCTTATGTCGGCCGTGTTTACACCAATCAACTATTCTGGTCATGAAGGTAGCGTATCGGTACAATAGTATGTTAGGGACTCCGAGTCCTCCCTCTAGTTTAGAGCGATACAGGGTTTGTGTGGCGATCCCAGGGCGCTTATGGCTCCAAATATATGAGTTAATGAGTTTTTGTAGGGAGTGGATAATGGAGTCGTGGATGGGGGTGGGTATCGCCTGTAGAACATACAATATTTTAGGGAGTATTACCATTTTAATGGCGTTCACCCTTCCCAACCAAGAGATTGGTTTAGTGGACCATGAAGATAGAGTAGCTTTAATGTGGTTTCTTAGAGGGTCGAAGTTTAGGGGAATTAATTCTTGTAGGTATGGTGTAATTATAATCCCTAGATATTTTAATGCTTTAGGTTGGTGTTTAAATTTGTGCGAGTGCAGTATGTGTAAGTCTTCAGGAGGTGTGTCTAGGTTAATAAAAATTGTGTGTGTATTTATATATGTTTATGTGTGTATATGTTTATGTGTGTGTTGTGTTGAGGTAATAGTGTGTGTGTATTTATGTATGTGTGTGTGTGTATATGTGTGTGTTTGTGTATGTATGTGTGTGTGTGTAAAAATGTGTGTATGTGTATGTATACGTGTGTATATTTATATGTGTGTATCTGTATACATATGTGTGTGTATGTATATTTCTGTGTATATATGTGTGCAGATGTGTGTGTGTATATATATATATGTGTAGATGTGTTTATGTATGTGTATATTTATTTGTGAGAAAACAACCAAACAATGTGTTAGGTGAGGAAATGGTTAATGTGACAGTACAGATCACCAGTCTGTGGTTAGGAGACGCTTTTGAAATGAATAATTGTTATCACAAATGGAAATCCTTGAAGTGAAGCCAAATTGACGTCCCAAACACAAGCTACTCCACATATATTATCAACTGTTAAAGTGACAAGTGTCCAAAACAGGAATATGTGTAAAATATTTCCATAGTGGAAACAGCTTATACAAAAATATACACCTGCTGGCAGCGGACTTGAGTAAGGAAAAACCTAGTTTCAGTTCACTCACCGATCCGTTAACACGAAGACCAGGCTCCGTCACGGATATTCACGGTGGATAGCCGCTGCAATTTCTTGCCGCTCCGTTTGCCTCACGAACCGTCCCTTTTGAAGACCAGGCTTCCTCACAGATGGTCCCGGTGGAAAACCTTTACACTGCTGTGTCGCTCCGTTCGCTTCACTCCACGCTGAAGCCGCTGAACCGGAAGTATCCACTTGTACTCTGTGAGCCAATGGGACATTGAGGAAAGGAGACTCGTCTAGAGGCTTGTCTGTCAGGGCCAATGCAGGTTCTGGAATCGTCCTAGGTGCTTGTAGTCTCCCATCAAAGCCGACTCCACGGCTGCCACTGGGGAAGCGTTGCTGCTTATTAGGGCATTAGACATCAAACCCAATAAGAAAGAGCAAATAAGCAGCAACTGGGATGTAAGTAAAACGTATCTTTTATTTCAGCAACAAGTTAAAAGTCCATGGAGGGACATAGGTACAAGAGAAAGTGCTCAGTATACGCGTTTCGGCTATACGCTGTAATCGCTACTGCTAAAGACAAATTGGTAGCATGCAAGTTTAAAAAGAGTGTACTTAACCCTAATTGGTTAAAAACTCTCTAATAAGGAAACACCTTACATGACGTAGCAATTGTACCTATTGTCAGCTAACATTGTCAATGTTGTTAAAGGTTAGATATACACTATATTGTTTTGATTAACATCAATACCAGATACCAAAAATATTTAACAGTTAGAGGGCCAAAAGGTGTAAGAGTAGTAATAATGAAAAAAATATACATATATGTAAATACATATCCAAAAATGAATGTACAAGACACAGGTCTGCAGTCAACCAATGTTATAACACAATTAAAGCGATAGTACCGTGTATATTATACACATTAAAAAATTATCAATTCATGTTTGGCCACATATATAATAATATGATATGTAATGTAATGTGTACGATAATAGGATTGTTTTACCAAAAACATGAATAAATAAATGAGCAATGAATGTGTTAAACATACAAATGAACTTAGTACAGTGCAGAAAATATGAACAATTTTAAATGAATAAATTTTGATAGATTCATTTACTGTTGAGAGGTATCAGTGATGTAAAGAAAATGACAAACCTCAAATATCAACAGTCAGAAAAAGCTATCAAATAGAACATGTAATTGATTATGTATATATGTGTGTTTGTGTAGGTAGATCACTCCCAATAATTTATTAGGTCATATTCAGCATTCAAACCAAGAGGGACCTTAGTGGATAATTTAAATATCCAAAGCATCTCACGCTTTTCAAGTAGTTTTTGTCTGTCTCCACCCCTTTTTGGGTATGGTATGTGGTCAATTGCCTGCCACTTAAGAGAAGAGACATCCTTATTATGTTTAATGCAAAAGTGTTGGACTATAGGCGAGGAAGACTTTCCTAACCTAATCGTGGACAGATGTTCCCTGATACGGGATCTAATGTCCCTTGTCGTGAGTCCAACGTATTGAACGTTACATAATGTACATGTGATAAGATAGATAACAAACTGCGACGTGCAGTTTAAGCAATAGTTTATATCAAATGTACGTTGGGTGACGGTGGATATGAATGTATCAGAAACACTGATATAATCACATGGTTTGCATCTACTGCTCCCACATCTAAACATGCCTTTAGATGTTAGCCATGAACTTATTGCGGCCCGAGGGTTGCTCAAAACCATGGGCGATAAGTAATTGCCCAATGTTTTATTACGGCGATAGGAGCATCTCATTCCTTCAGCCACACAATTAATGAGCTTGTCATCTGCCACAAGGAGTTTGAAGTATATTTTGACAATATCGCATGCTTCTTGATAATCAGTGCTATAGTCAGTTACAAAAGTAACCTTATTGGATTTAGGGATCAGTTTTCTGTTAGTAACTTTTCTTTCCTCTAGCATACGTTTGCGATCCATGCCCTGAACTTCACTCACAGCCCTATTGATGACCTTTTTGGGATAACTTCTACTGCCCAAACGATCTAGTAGATCTTTTTGATGTTCATTAAAAGCTTCCTTTGTTGAGTAATTACGTTTAGCTCTGATCAGTTGGCCCTTGGCTATAGAATGCATAACACTTTTCGGATGGCAGCTTTTAGCGTGCAAAACTGAGTTGCCTGAAATAGGCTTCCTGTAAATACAGGTCTCAATCTTGCCTGAGATATTGCCTTTAAGAGTAATATCTAAAAAATTGATGGTATCAGTATGTGTTTCTGAGGTAAATTTTAAATTCAGAGTATTGTCATTGACATATTTCAGAAATCTAGTTCTGTCTTCCATGCTACCACTCCAAATGAGGAGCAGGTCATCAATGAAGCGACCGTAGTATGTGATATTGAGTCTGAAGGGGTTCCCATCTCCATAGATGTGGGACAGCTCCCACTACCCATGTAAAGGTTGGCATAGGAGGGGGCAAATTTCGCCCCCATCGCTGTCCCACATCTCTGGAGATAGAAAACCCCCTCAAACTCAAAGTAATTGTGACTCAGAAGAAATTTTGTAACTTCAATCACATACTGTTTAAAGTCAAAATCTAGATTTGAGTAATGTGTCAAAATGAAATCGACAGCCTCTAGGCCAGACTCATGGGGTATAGAGGAGTATAAGGCCGTAACATCAATTGTCATCCAGCTGTTGGTAGGATCCCATCTCAAATTGTCCATCACTCTGAGGACATGCTTGGTATCCTGTAAAAAGCTTGGTAAAGCCTGAACCAAGGGACATAGAATGGCATCAAGCCACTCTGATGTGTGTTCAAAGAGGGATCCGATCCCACTAACAATTGGACGACCAGCAACATTAGTCAGAAACTTTTGCACCTTCGGGAGATGGTGGAACACAGGAGTCACAGGGAACTCAACATATAGATAATCAAAGGTATTTCTATCCCGAAAACCCTGTTCCATACCATTGTCCAGAAGGTGCATAAGTTCAACCTGAAAACGCTTAGTGGGATCGGTAGAGAGAACTGTGTATTGTGTAGAATCGTTCAGTTGACGTAAAGCTTCATTTTTATAATCCAAGGTGTCCATAACCACAACAGAGCCCCCCTTATCCGCATTTCGGATCATAATTTGGTCATTGTCTTGTAATTCCTTTAGAGCCTTTCTCTCCAATCTAGAAAGATTGTCAGGAGGTTTCTTTTTCTGAAGGGCTAGACCTTTAAGATCCTTTTCAACCCTGTTGTAAAATTTTTCTATAGGGGGGCCTCTGCTGTGAATAGGATAAAACGTGGATGGCTTCTTATAGCCTATGAATTTGTCCACACTTTGCACTCCTCTGTCTGTTGGATTTTCCCTGGACATAATATCAAGAGTAATTACATCACAGGTTTCTGAGAACGTAAGATCATTATTCAAATTTACCCTAGTGATGTTTGATCCAGGGTCTCCAACAGAGATAGGTAAAGTGTCTTGGTCACAATTAGAAAAGTGATTTTTGAGTGCAATATTGCGAACCAAACGATTCACATACAACATCGTTTTAAACAAATCAAACCCAACAAGAGGTACAAAACCTAATCCTAGACTTAGAAGTTTGATTTGTGAATCACTTAAAACTGTGTTGGACAGATTGATTAAACTGAAGGTGCATATTTGTTGGTCCCTTTCGTTACCCTTAAGGGATAGCGTTTTTGGGCGTTATGTGTGTTCCCTCCCCCCTTGGGGTTCCTTGGGGTTACTGGAAAAATCTGATCCAATTGGGTATTGCTACAATGGGAGTCAGAAGTAGAGTGTGTGTCTATATTTTTAAGCTCTGTTTTGTCTGAGACATTGTGTTTGTTTTTCTCTTTAGGTTTTACAGAGGGTAATACAGTACCACTATGTGTCTGAGCCCCCTGTGTAGTGGTGTTTTTCAAGATACCTGGTCTTACTTCATTATAAGTATCAGTGTCTGAAATGTATTTGTCCTCACCAGATTCTACATCACTATCTGAAAAGGTCACACGCTGACTACTATTGGATCTGTGATTCCTGTTACGTAATCTGCCCCTGCTCCTGTTCCTATTAGATTGTCTGCGAGTGTTGAATCTCTGTGTCTTGTTCCACACATGAATAGTGTTAGTGTCATAATCAGCTTTGTCACACAAATATTTTACATGTTTAGTATTCATGACTGTAGCTTTAACATTGGCCACAGATTTCCTTAACACCTCATCAAATCTGGGGTAATCAATTTCATGTTTGTGTGTATTCAACTCAATTTGAATTACATTAATGTTATTTCTAATATCTCGTTTCTATGAACTCAATGTCCTCAGTGTCAAAGGTGGGATATTTAGAGATTCTAAGACCCCTGGGTATCATCTTCATATCTAGGTATTTCCCCAGTGTCCATATGTCCCACTGTAATCTGGTTTCTTTGATACATAATTTGTCCATTTCCTGAAACAAATCTGTTAATGCATAGTCAGATTTATTGGTTGAAAAAAGTTTGGCCAGTTCTGATGGGGGTTCATCCCTGGGTATAACTGGTATTAACGAATAAAATTGTGTATCCTCCATGGTAAAAGAAGAACTTCCAAATAACCACTAAACCTCAACCTAATAGTGCTGCCCAAAGCACTTAATAGAAAAAAAACAACCAAACAATGTGTTAGGCGAGGAAAGGGTTAATGTGACAGTACAGATCACCAGTCTGTGGTACGGAGACGCTTTTGAAATGAATAATTGTTTTCACAAATGGAAATCCTTGAAGTGAAGCCAAATTGACGTCCCAAACACAAGCTGCTCCACATATATTATCAACTGTTAAAGTGACAAGTGTCCAAAACAGGAATATATGTAAAATAGTTCCATAGTGGAAACAGCTTATACAAAAATATACACCTGCTGGCAGCGGACTTGAGTAAGGAAAAACCTAGTTTCAGTTCACTCACCGATCCGTCAACACGAAGACCAGGCTCCGTCACGGATATTCACGGTGGATAGCCGCTGCAATTTCTTGCCGCTCCGTTTGCCTCACGAACCGTCCCTTTTGAAGTCCAGGCTTCCTCACAGATGGTCCCGATGGAAAACCTTTACACTGCTGTGTCGCTCCGTTCGCTTCACTCCACGCTGAAGCTGCTGAACCGGAAGTATCCACTTGTACTCTGTGAGCCAATGGGACGTTGAGGAAAGGAGGCTTGTCTAGAGGCTTGTCTGTCAGGGCCAATGCAGGTGCTGGAATCGTCCTAGGTGCTTGTAGTCTCCCATCAAAGCCGACTCCACGGCTGCCAGGTGCTTGTAGTCTCCCATCAAAGCCGACTCCACGGCTGCCACTGGGGAAGCGTTGCTGCTTATTAGGGCATTAGACATCAAACCCAATAAGAAAGAGCAAATAAGCAGCAACTAGGATGTAAGTAAAACGTAGCTTTTATTTCAGCAACAAGTTAAAAGTCCATGGAGGGACATAGGTACAAGAGAAAGTGCTCAGTATACGCGTTTTGGCTATACGCCGTAATCACTACTGCTAAAGACAAATTGGTAGCATGCAAGTTTAAAAAGGATGTACTTAACCCTAATTGGTTAAAAACTCTCTAATAAGGAAACACCTTACATGACGTAGCAATTGTACCTATTGTCAGCTAACATTGTCAATGTTGTTAAAGGTTAGATATACACTATATTGTTTTGATTAACATCAATACCAGATACCAAAAATATTTAACAGTTAGAGGGCCAAAAGGTGTAAGAGTAGTAATAATGAAAAAAATATACATATATGTAAATACATATCCAAAAATGAATGTACAAGACACAGGTCTGCAGTCAACCAATGTTATAACACAATTAAAGCGATAGTACCGTGTATATTATACACATTAAAAAACTATCAATTCATGTTTGGCCACATATATAATAATATGATATGTAATGTAATGTGTACGATAATAGGATTGTTTTACCAAAAACATGAATAAATAAATGAGCAATGAATGTGTTAAACATACAAATGAACTTAGTACAGTGCAGAAAATATGAACAATTTTAAATGAATACATTTTGATAGATTCATTTACTGTTGAGAGGTATCAGTGATGTAAAGAAAATGACAAACCTCAAATATCAACAGTCAGAAAAAGCTATCAAATAGAACATGTAATTGATTATGTATATATGTGTGTGTGTGTAGGTAGATCACTCCCAATAATTTATTAGGTCATATTCAGCATTCAAACCAAGAGGGACCTTAGTGGATAATTTAAATATCCAAAGCATCTCACGCTTTTCAAGTCGTTTTTGTCTGTCTCCACCCCTTTTTGGGTATGGTATGTGGTCAATTGCCTGCCACTTAAGAGAAGAGGCATCCTTATTATGTTTAATGCAAAAGTGTTGGACTATAGGCGAGGAAGACTTTCCTAACCTAATCGTGGACAGATGTTCCCTGATACGGGATCTAATGTCCCTTGTCGTGAGTCCAACGTATTGAACGTTACATAATGTACATGTGATAAGATAGATAACAAACTGCGATGTGCAGTTTAAGCAATAGTTTATATCAAATGTACGTTGGGTGACGGTGGATATGAATGTATCAGAAACACTGATATAATCACATGGTTTGCATCTACTGCTCCCACATCTAAACATGCCTTTAGATGTTAGCCATGAACTCATTGCGGCCCGAGGGTTGCTCAAAACCATGGGCGATAAGTAATTGCCCAATGTTTTATTACGGCGATAGGAGCATCTCATTCCTTCAGCCACACAATTAATGAGCTTGTCATCTGCCACAAGGAGTTTGAAGTATCTTTTGACAATATCGCATACTTCTTGATAATCAGTGCTATAGTCAGTTACAAAAGTAACCTTATTGGATTTAGGGATCAGTTTTCTGTTAGTAACTTTTCTTTCCTCTAGCATACGTTTGCGATCCATGCCCTGAACTTCACTCACAGCCCTATTGATGACCTTTTTGGGATAACTTCTACTGCCCAAACGATCTAGTAGATCTTTTTGATGTTCATTAAACGCTTCCTTTGTTGAGTAATTACGTTTAGCTCTGATCAGTTGGCCCTTGGCTATAGAATACATAACACTTTTCGGATGGCAGCTTTTAGCGTGCAAAACTGAGTTGCCTGAAATAGGCTTCCTGTAAATACAGGTCTCAATCTTGCCTGAGATATTGCCTTTAAGAGTAATATCTAAAAAATTGATGGTATCAGTATGTGTTTCTGAGGTAAATTTTAAATTCAGAGTATTGTCATTGACATATTCCAGAAATCTAGTTCTGTCTTCCATGCTACCACTCCAAATGAGGAGCAGGTCATCAATGAAGCGACCATAGTATGTGATATTGAGTCTGAAGGGGTTCCCATCTCCATAGATGTGGGACAGCTCCCACTACCCATGTAAAGGTTGGCATAGGAGGGGGCAAATTTCGCCCCCATCGCTGTCCCACATCTCTGGAGATAGAAAACCCCCTCAAACTCAAAGTAATTGTGACTCAGAAGAAATTTTGTAACTTCAATCACATACTGTTTAAAGTCAAAATCTAGATTTGAGTAATGTGTCAAAATGAAATCGACAGCCTCTAGGCCAGACTCATGGGGTATAGAGGAGTATAAGGCCGTAACATCAATTGTCATCCAGCTGTTGGTAGGATCCCATCTCAAATTGTCCATCACTCTGAGGACATGCTTGGTATCCTGTAAAAATCTTGGTAAAGCCTGAACCAAGGGACATAGAATGGCATCAAGCCACTCTGATGTGTGTTCAAAGAGGGATCCGATCCCACTAACAATTGGACGACCAGCAACATTAGTCAGAAACTTATGCACCTTCGGGAGATGGTGGAACACAGGAGTCACAGGGAACTCAACATATAGATAATCAAAGGTATTTCTATCCCGAAAACCCTGTTCCATACCATTGTCCAGAAGGTGCATAAGTTCAACCTGAAAACGCTTAGTGGGATCGGTAGAGAGAACTGTGTATTGTGTAGAATCGTTCAGTTGACGTAAAGCTTCATTTTTATAATCCAAGGTGTCCATAACCACAACAGAGCCCCCCTTATCCGCATTTCGGATCATAATTTGGTCATTGTCTTGTAATTCCTTTAGAGCCTTTCTCTCCAATCTAGAAAGATTGTCAGGAGGTTTCTTTTTCTGAAGGGCTAGACCTTTAAGATCCTTTTCAACCCTGTTGTAAAATTTTTCTATAGGGGGGCCTCTGCTGTGAATAGGATAAAACGTGGATGGCTTCTTATAGCCTATGAATTTGTCCACACTTTGCACTCTTCTGTCTGTTGGATTTTCCCTGGACATAATATCAAGAGTAATTACATCACAGGTTTCTGAGAACGTAAGATCATTATTCAAATTTACCCTAGTGATGTTTGATCCAGGGTCTCCAACAGAGATAGGTAAAGTGTCTTGGTCACAATTAGAAAAGTGATTTTTGAGTGTAATATTGCGAACCAAACGATTCACATACAACATCGTTTTAAACAAATCAAACCCAACAAGAGGTACAAAACCTAATCCTAGACTTAGAAGTTTGATTTGTGAATCACTTAAAACTGTGTTGGACAGATTGATTAAACTGAAGGTGCATATTTGTTGGTCCCTTTCGTTACCCTTAAGGGATAGCGTTTTTGGGCGTTATGTGTGTTCCCTCCCCCCTTGGGGTTCCTTGGGGTTACTGGAAAAATCTGATCCAATTGGGTATTGCTACAATGGGAGTCAGAAGTAGAGTGTGTGTCTATATTTTTAAGCTCTGTTTTGTCTGAGACATTGTGTTTGTTTTTCTCTTTAGGTTTTACAGAGGGTAATACAGTACCACTATGTGTCTGAGCCCCCTGTGTAGTGGTGTTTTTCAAGATACCTGGTCTTACTTCATTATAAGTATCAGTGTCTGAAATGTATTTGTCCTCACCAGATTCTACATCACTATCTGAAAAGGTCACACGCTGACTACTATTGGATCTGTGATTCCTGTTACGTAATCTGCCCCTGCTCCTGTTCCTATTAGATTGTCTGCGAGTGTTGAATCTCTGTGTCTTGTTCCACACATGAATAGTGTTAGTGTCATAATCAGCTTTGTCACACAAATATTTTACATGTTTAGTATTCATGACTGTAGCTTTAACATTGGCCACAGATTTCCTTAACACCTCATCAAATCTGGGGTAATCAATTTCATGTTTGTGTGTATTCAACTCAATTTGAATTACATTAATGTTATTTCTAATATCTCGTTTCTATGAACTCAATGTCCTCAGTGTCAAAGGTGGGATATTTAGAGATTCTAAGACCCCTGGGTATCATCTTCATATCTAGGTATTTCCCCAGTGTCCATATGTCCCACTGTAATCTGGTTTCTTTGATACATAATTTGTCCATTTCCTGAAACAAATCTGTTAATGCATAGTCAGATTTATTGGTTGAAAAAAGTTTGGCCAGTTCTGATGGGGGTTCATCCCTGGGTATAACTGGTATTAACGAATAAAATTGTGTATCCTCCATGGTAAAAGAAGAACTTCCAAATAACCACTAAACCTCAACCTAATAGTGCTGCCCAAAGCACTTAATAGAAAAAAAACAACCAAACAATGTGTTAGGCGAGGAAAGGGTTAATGTGACAGTACAGATCACCAGTCTGTGGTACGGAGACGCTTTTGAAATGAATAATTGTTTTCACAAATGGAAATCCTTGAAGTGAAGCCAAATTGACGTCCCAAACACAAGCTGCTCCACATATATTATCAACTGTTAAAGTGACAAGTGTCCAAAACAGGAATATGTGTAAAATAGTTCCATAGTGGAAACAGCTTATACAAAAATATACACCTGCTGGCAGCGGACTTGAGTAAGGAAAAACCTAGTTTCAGTTCACTCACCGATCCGTCAACACGAAGACCAGGCTCCGTCACGGATATTCACGGTGGATAGCCGCTGCAATTTCTTGCCGCTCCGTTTGCCTCACGAACCGTCCCTTTTGAAGTCCAGGCTTCCTCACAGATGGTCCCGATGGAAAACCTTTACACTGCTGTGTCGCTCCGTTCGCTTCACTCCACGCTGAAGCTGCTGAACCGGAAGTATCCACTTGTACTCTGTGAGCCAATGGGACGTTGAGGAAAGGAGGCTTGTCTAGAGGCTTGTCTGTCAGGGCCAATGCAGGTGCTGGAATCGTCCTAGGTGCTTGTAGTCTCCCATCAAAGCCGACTCCACGGCTGCCAGGTGCTTGTAGTCTCCCATCAAAGCCGACTCCACGGCTGCCACTGGGGAAGCGTTGCTGCTTATTAGGGCATTAGACATCAAACCCAATAAGAAAGAGCAAATAAGCAGCAACTAGGATGTAAGTAAAACGTAGCTTTTATTTCAGCAACAAGTTAAAAGTCCATGGAGGGACATAGGTACAAGAGAAAGTGCTCAGTATACGCGTTTTGGCTATACGCCGTAATCACTACTGCTAAAGACAAATTGGTAGCATGCAAGTTTAAAAAGGATGTACTTAACCCTAATTGGTTAAAAACTCTCTAATAAGGAAACACCTTACATGACGTAGCAATTGTACCTATTGTCAGCTAACATTGTCAATGTTGTTAAAGGTTAGATATACACTATATTGTTTTGATTAACATCAATACCAGATACCAAAAATATTTAACAGTTAGAGGGCCAAAAGGTGTAAGAGTAGTAATAATGAAAAAAATATACATATATGTAAATACATATCCAAAAATGAATGTACAAGACACAGGTCTGCAGTCAACCAATGTTATAACACAATTAAAGCGATAGTACCGTGTATATTATACACATTAAAAAACTATCAATTCATGTTTGGCCACATATATAATAATATGATATGTAATGTAATGTGTACGATAATAGGATTGTTTTACCAAAAACATGAATAAATAAATGAGCAATGAATGTGTTAAACATACAAATGAACTTAGTACAGTGCAGAAAATATGAACAATTTTAAATGAATACATTTTGATAGATTCATTTACTGTTGAGAGGTATCAGTGATGTAAAGAAAATGACAAACCTCAAATATCAACAGTCAGAAAAAGCTATCAAATAGAACATGTAATTGATTATGTATATATGTGTGTGTGTGTAGGTAGATCACTCCCAATAATTTATTAGGTCATATTCAGCATTCAAACCAAGAGGGACCTTAGTGGATAATTTAAATATCCAAAGCATCTCACGCTTTTCAAGTCGTTTTTGTCTGTCTCCACCCCTTTTTGGGTGTGGTATGTGGTCAATTGCCTGCCACTTAAGAGAAGAGGCATCCTTATTATGTTTAATGCAAAAGTGTTGGACTATAGGCGAGGAAGACTTTCCTAACCTAATCGTGGACAGATGTTCCCTGATACGGGATCTAATGTCCCTTGTCGTGAGTCCAACGTATTGAACGTTACATAATGTACATGTGATAAGATAGATAACAAACTGCGATGTGCAGTTTAAGCAATAGTTTATATCAAATGTACGTTGGGTGACGGTGGATATGAATGTATCAGAAACACTGATATAATCACATGGTTTGCATCTACTGCTCCCACATCTAAACATGCCTTTAGATGTTAGCCATGAACTCATTGCGGCCCGAGGGTTGCTCAAAACCATGGGCGATAAGTAATTGCCCAATGTTTTATTACGGCGATAGGAGCATCTCATTCCTTCAGCCACACAATTAATGAGCTTGTCATCTGCCACAAGGAGTTTGAAGTATCTTTTGACAATATCGCATACTTCTTGATAATCAGTGCTATAGTCAGTTACAAAAGTAACCTTATTGGATTTAGGGATCAGTTTTCTGTTAGTAACTTTTCTTTCCTCTAGCATACGTTTGCGATCCATGCCCTGAACTTCACTCACAGCCCTATTGATGACCTTTTTGGGATAACTTCTACTGCCCAAACGATCTAGTAGATCTTTTTGATGTTCATTAAACGCTTCCTTTGTTGAGTAATTACGTTTAGCTCTGATCAGTTGGCCCTTGGCTATAGAATACATAACACTTTTCGGATGGCAGCTTTTAGCGTGCAAAACTGAGTTGCCTGAAATAGGCTTCCTGTAAATACAGGTCTCAATCTTGCCTGAGATATTGCCTTTAAGAGTAATATCTAAAAAATTGATGGTATCAGTATGTGTTTCTGAGGTAAATTTTAAATTCAGAGTATTGTCATTGACATATTCCAGAAATCTAGTTCTGTCTTCCATGCTACCACTCCAAATGAGGAGCAGGTCATCAATGAAGCGACCATAGTATGTGATATTGAGTCTGAAGGGGTTCCCATCTCCATAGATGTGGGACAGCTCCCACTACCCATGTAAAGGTTGGCATAGGAGGGGGCAAATTTCGCCCCCATCGCTGTCCCACATCTCTGGAGATAGAAAACCCCCTCAAACTCAAAGTAATTGTGACTCAGAAGAAATTTTGTAACTTCAATCACATACTGTTTAAAGTCAAAATCTAGATTTGAGTAATGTGTCAAAATGAAATCGACAGCCTCTAGGCCAGACTCATGGGGTATAGAGGAGTATAAGGCCGTAACATCAATTGTCATCCAGCTGTTGGTAGGATCCCATCTCAAATTGTCCATCACTCTGAGGACATGCTTGGTATCCTGTAAAAATCTTGGTAAAGCCTGAACCAAGGGACATAGAATGGCATCAAGCCACTCTGATGTGTGTTCAAAGAGGGATTCGATCCCACTAACAATTGGACGACCAGCAACATTAGTCAGAAACGTATGCACCTTCGGGAGATGGTGGAACACAGGAGTCACAGGGAACTCAACATATAGATAATCAAAGGTATTTCTATCCCGAAAACCCTGTTCCATACCATTGTCCAGAAGGTGCATAAGTTCAACCTGAAAACGCTTAGTGGGATCGGTAGAGAGAACTGTGTATTGTGTAGAATCGTTCAGTTGACGTAAAGCTTCATTTTTATAATCCAAGGTGTCCATAACCACAACAGAGCCCCCCTTATCCGCATTTCGGATCATAATTTGGTCATTGTCTTGTAATTCCTTTAGAGCCTTTCTCTCCAATCTAGAAAGATTGTCAGGAGGTTTCTTTTTCTGAAGGGCTAGACCTTTAAGATCCTTTTCAACCCTGTTGTAAAATTTTTCTATAGGGGGGCCTCTGCTGTGAATAGGATAAAACGTGGATGGCTTCTTATAGCCTATGAATTTGTCCACACTTTGCACTCCTCTGTCTGTTGGATTTTCCCTGGACATAATATCAAGAGTAATTACATCACAGGTTTCTGAGAACGTAAGATCATTATTCAAATTTACCCTAGTGATGTTTGATCCAGGGTCTCCAACAGAGATAGGTAAAGTGTCTTGGTCACAATTAGAAAAGTGATTTTTGAGTGTAATAT
Source organism: Bombina bombina (assembly GCF_027579735.1). Taxonomy (NCBI): domain Eukaryota; kingdom Metazoa; phylum Chordata; class Amphibia; order Anura; family Bombinatoridae; genus Bombina; species Bombina bombina. Next base: position 160,984,204 of record NC_069508.1, on the reverse strand, counting down.
TGCGAACCAAACGATTCACATACAACATCGTTTTAAACAAATCAAACCCAACAAGAGGTACAAAACCTAATCCTAGACTTAGAAGTTTGATTTGTGAATCACTTAAAACTGTGTTGGACAGATTGATTAAACTGAAGGTGCATATTTGTTGGTCCCTTTCGTTACCCTTAAGGGATAGTGTTTTTGGGCGTTCTGTGTGTTCCCCCCCCCCTTGGGGTTCCTTGGGGTTACTGGAAAAACCTGATCCAATTGGGTATTGCTACAATGGGAGTCAGAAGTAGAGTGTGTGTCTATATTTTTAAGCTCTGTTTTGTCTGAGACATTGTGATTGTTTTTCTCTTTAGGTTTTACAGAGGGTAATACAGTAACACTATGTGTCTGAGCCCCCTGTGTAGTGGTGTTTTTCAAGATACCTGGTCTTACTTCATTATAAGTATCAGTGTCTGAAATGTATTTGTCCTCACCAGATTCTACATCACTATCTGAAAAGGTCACACGCTGACTACTATTGGATCTGTGATTCCTGTTACGTAATCTGCCCCTGCTCCTGTTCCTATTAGATTGTCTGCGAGTGTTGAATCTCTGTGTCTTGTTCCACACATGAATAGTGTTAGTGTCATAATCAGCTTTGTCAGGCAAATATTTTACATGTTTAGTATTCATGACTGTAGCTTTAACATTGGCAAAAAAGATTTGTTCCAGCCACCAATAGTTAAAAAACCTTTATTTCTTCATATAGGGTCTTTTGACAAACATACAACGTTTCAGACCTGCTATAGGTCCTTAGTCATGCAGGTCTGAAACGTTGTATGTTTGTCAAAAGACCCTATATGAAGAAATAAAGGTTTTTTAACTATTGGTGGCTGGAACAAATCTTTTTTGCTACTTGAAGTATTTGCAGGATAAGGCAGATCCTGGGTTCCGTGCCCCACAAGCCACATATCTGTTGGTGCTGTTTTCCACACTTTGCTTTGAGGCTTTAACATTGGCCACAGATTTCCTTAACACCTCATCAAATCTGGGGTAATCAATTTCATGTTTGCGTGTATTCAACTCAATTTGAATTACATTAATGTTATCTCTAATATCTCGTTTCTATGAACTCAATGTCCTCAGTGTCAAAGGTGGGATATTTAGAGATTCTAGGACCCCTGGGTATCATCTTCATATCTAGGTATTTCCCCAGTGTCCATATGTCCCACTGTAATCTGGTTTCTTTGATACATAATTTGTCCATTTCCTGAAACAAATATGTTAATGCATAGTCAGATTTATTGGTTGAAAAAAGTTTGGCCAGTTCTGATGGGGGTTCATCCCTGGGTATAACTGGTATTAACGAATAAAATTGTGTATCCTCCATGGTAAAAGAAGAACTTCCAAATAACCACTAAACCTCAACCTAATAGTGCTGCCCAAAGCACTTAATAGAAAAAAACAACCAAACAATGTGTTAGGTGAGGAAAGGGTTAATGTGACAGTACAGATCACCAGTCTGTGGTTAGGAGACGCTTTTGAAATGAATAATTGTTTTCACAAATGGAAATCCTTGAAGTGAAGCCAAATTGACGTCCCAAACACAAGCTGCTCCACATATATTATCAACTGTTAAAGTGACAAGTGTCCAAAACAGGAATATGTGTTAAATAGTTCCATAGTGGAAACAGCTTATACAAAAATATACACCTGCTGGCAGCGGACTTGAGTAAGGAAAAACCTAGTTTCAGTTCACTCACCGATCCGTCAACACGAAGACCAGGCTCCGTCACGGATATTCACGGTGGATAGCCGCTGCAATTTCTTGCCGCTCCGTTTGCCTCACGAACCGTCCCTTTTGAAGTCCAGGCTTCCTCACAGATGGTCCCGATGGAAAACCTTTACACTGCTGTGTCGCTCCGTTCGCTTCACTCCACGCTGAAGCTGCTGAACCGGAAGTATCCACTTGTACTCTGTGAGCCAATGGGACGTTGAGGAAAGGAGGCTCGTCTAGAGGCTTGTCTGTCAGGGCCAATGCAGGTGCTGGAATCGTCCTAGGTGCTTGTAGTCTCCCATCAAAGCCGACTCCACGGCTGCCAGGTGCTTGTAGTCTCCCATCAAAGCCGACTCCACGTAGCTTTTATTTCAGCAACAAGTTAAAAGTCCATGGAGGGACATAGGTACAAGAGAAAGTGCTCAGTATACGCGTTTCGGCTATACGCCGTAATCACTACTGCTAAAGACAAATTGGTAGCATGCAAGTTTAAAAAGGGTGTACTTAACCCTAATTGGTTAAAAACTCTCTAATAAGGAAACACCTTACATGACGTAGCAATTGTACCTATTGTCAGCTAACATTGTCAATGTTGTTAAAGGTTAGATATACACTATATTGTTTTGATTAACATCAATACCAGATACCAAAAATATTTAACAGTTAGAGGGCCAAAAGGTGTAAGAGTAGTAATAATGAAAAAAATATACATATATGTAAATACATATCCAAAAATGAATGTACAAGACACAGGTCTGCAGTCAACCGATGTTATAACACAATTAAAGCGATAGTACCGTGTATATTATACACATTAAAAAATAAAAAAATGTATGCATATGCATACCCCCCAACTGTCCCGATTTTCGCAGGACAGTCCCGATTTTAGGGGTCTGTCCCCCTGTCCCGGGTTGCTAGCCATCTGTCCCGATTTGCCCCAGGCATTTAAAAAAAAAAAAAAAAAATCTTTTTTTTTTAAATTCAGTGATGATGTCTAACCCCTGGTGATAATACTAGCATGCCTTCAGTTTTATACAATGAGCAGTGCTAATACCAGGGTAACGAACAGTGGCAGCCGCAGACTGACAGCTAATGTGCTTGCCAACCCCAGGACCCCATACAATGAATTACAGATACCCATATATGATGTAGTGTGTGTGTCTATCTGTATCCATAACTATGTGTGTGTATCTGTATGTATAAGTTTATGCTATGTAGTGATTGTTTGTCTGCATATATAAATGTAAGCTATGTAGTGTGTGTATATGTCTGCATGTATAAGTGTATACTATGTAGTGTCTGTGTATCTGCATGTATGTGTATACTGCCTGTATAAGTGTATGCTATGTACTGTGTGTGTATCTGCCTGTATAAGTGTATGCTATGTAGTGTGTGTGTATCTTCATGTGTAAGTGTATGCTATGTAGTGTGTGTGTATCTTCATGTGTAAGTGTATGCTATGTAGTGTGTGTGCATCTGCATGTATAAGTGTATGCTATGTAGTGTGTGTGTATCTGCATGTATAAGTGTATACTATGTAGTGTGTGTGTGTGTATCTGCATGTATAAGTGTATACTATGTAGTGTATGTGTGTGTATCTGCATGTATAAGTGTATGCTATGTAGTGTGTGTGTATCTGCATGTGTAAGTGTATGCTATGTAGTGTGTGTGTATCTGCATGTATAAGTTTATGCTATGTAGTGTGTGTGTATCTGCATGTATACATGTATGCTATGTAGTGTGTGTGTGTGTATCTGCATGTGTAAGTGTATGCTATGTAGTGTGTGTGTATCTGCATGTATAAGTTTATGCTATGTAGTGTGTGTGTATCTGCATGTATACATGTATGCTATGTAGTGTGTGTGTGTGTATCTGCATGTGTAAGTGTATGCTATGTAGTGTGTGTGTATCTGCATGTATAAGTGTATGCTATGTAGTGTGTGTGTATCTGCATGTGTAAGTGTATGCTATGTAGTGTGTGTGTGTATCTGCATGTATAAGTGTATGCTATGTAGTGTGTGTGTATCTGCATGTGTAAGTGTATGCTATGTAGTGTGTGTGTGTACCTGCATGTGTAAGTGTATGCTATGTAGTGTGCTACTGTGCATTTGTGCTGACTTTAAAGGCCAGAATCTAGAATATTAATGGGGAATGCAGAGAGCAGTTTTAAAGAATTTATTATTAAATGTGCAATTAAGATAAAAATATTTAGCAATGTCTGTGCAAAGGCTTATTAAATACATAGCTCACATAGCCATACCAGTGGTTTGAGCTTGTGTTTGATTTGCTGCCTGTGTATTAAAATATGACTTTATTTAGAAATTTATTTATGTTACTTTAGTCTTATGATTTTTTTAAGCCCCGCCCACCACATTTCAATTTTTGCCACGGGGGGGGGGGGGGGTGTCCCTCTTGAATTTTGAAATGTGTAGATGTGTTTGTATGTGTATGTATATGTGTGTTTATTTATATGTGTGTGTATCTGTATGTGTGTGTGTGTGTGTAAATGTGTATGTGTGTGTATATATGCATATGTTTGTGTATGTATATGTTTGTGGGTGTGTGTTTGCATGTGTGTATATATGTGTGTGTATCTGTATAAATGTGTGTGTATGTATATTTGTGTGTGTGTTTATATGTAAGTGTGTGTGTATTTATGTGTGTGTGTATATATACATATGTTTGTGTATGTATATGTTTGTGTGTGTATCTGTATACATGTGTGTGTGTGTATGTGTGTGTGGGTATAATTGTGTGTGAGTTTGCAATGTCTTTGCATGTGTGTATATATGTGTGTTTGTATGAATTATGCGTGTCCATGTGTATATGTATGTGTGTGTGTGTCTATATGAGTGTGTAAATGTGTGTGTGCCTAGGGGATTCAGAGGTGATGCTGTGTATTTACAGGGTGCTGAGGTGATATTCGGTGTCTGTGTAGTTGAGGTGATGCTGTGTAAGTGTCTGTAATTTAGGGCAGTGTGCTAGTGCAGTACAGGGTGTAATAGTCTGTATTTGTAGCAATTTGAACAAGCATTTAATTTTGTTTTATAAATAAGAACCAACAATTTCCTCAAAAGTAGGTTTGTAACATAAAAGAAGCTTGATGAATTCGTTGTCAGTGCTTCATATAATGTATTACTATTTGCCCAATAAGTGACAGTTTATTAACTTCATAAACTGTATTACTTTCAGGGCATTTGATAATGCAAACAGTTCAAATTAAGCAGTAACGTAAAATATAGTATTCCTTAATTAGGCAGGTAAAGTTCATCAAAATAAGTAAGGATAACGATTAATAATAAAATAATTAGGTCTGACCTGAGAACACAGGAATTGTTACTTGTCCGTTTGTTATGAACAGCAGCGTGGTACTCAGAGGGAGAGCGGTTGCGGCTGCAGCTGATGACGTCACCGCTACTTGCTGTGCTGTGTATGAAGCTGCTTGAATCCTGTTACCTTGTAAATGCTTCAGGGTTTGATGTCGAGTTAGTTTGATTTCCTTATAGTATGAAATATCTTCCAGTGTTGAATTGAGTAGAAGAGCTGCTAGATGTAGGAATGAAAAATAAGAGATGTTATCAGTAACTCTTCAAATAAGAATTTATGAGGCTGTTGGAGAGTGAGGAAAACTCTCAGTGTAACGCTTGTGCTGTGAATCCTTTCTCAATTAACCAGCAATGAATGCTGGGGGGAAGTGCTTGATATAGGAGGCTCTTAAAGGGACAGATCATTAGCAAGCAGTAACCCTGACAGAGCCCCCCACAAAAAGAACCACAGCGAGGTTCAAGGCCTAGGACGATCAGGGTTACGTCTATGGAAGAGGGAAATCAGACGTGGAGCAGATATGTTCGAGGCAGGCTCCCAGGAATCATCCTCATGGCCAAAACCTTTCCAATGAACCAAATAGAAAAGATTCCCACGACGTAGTCTAGAATCCAGAATGCTATGAACCTCATACTGGCAATCAAGATTAGCAGAAGGTATTGGGTCTTCTGATGTAATATTTGTTATGGGTAGGTTGCAAGGTTTGATAAGAGACACATGGAAAGTTGGATGTATCTTAAAAGTTGATGGTAGTTGGTGTCATGTTTGCATCCGTTCATCGCCGTGTCGCCGCGGCTCCCGGAACTGCTCTGTGTGTCTGACGTCATGTTGCTTAGCAACATGACGCTTTCTCAACACACCCCTCTGATGACGGTTACGCTCCTGCCCTTTAAACAACGGCGGGAGATCTGAATCTGGGCCCGTTTGTTTGCTACCTTTGGATTGTGAGTACCGTATCTTTCTGATCTTTTGTGTACCGATTTTCTGCCTGCCTGACCAAGCCTCTTGCCTAATCCCTACTTGCTGATATTTGGACATAGACTTCTGCCTGCCTGACCTTGCCTGTAGCTTTTACCCTTTTGCTGATACTTGGATGCCGACTTCTGCTTGCCTGACCTTGCTTTTGCCTTTACCTTTAAACCTTATCTTTGATAAACAAAACCTGCTTAAAGGGACATTCTACTTTTACAAGCTGCAAAAGAGAACTTTGCCTTTCTGTTTGTTATAAACCTGCTTAAAGGGACATTTTACTTTTACAAGCTGCACAAGAGAACTTTGCCTTTCTGTTTGTTATAAACCTGCTTAAAGGGACATTTTACTTTTACAAACTGCAAAAGAGAACTTTGCCTTTCTGTTTGTTATACACCTGCTTAAAAGGGACATTTACTTTTACAAGCTGCAAAAGAGAACTTTACCTTTCTGTTTGTTATACACCTGCTTAAAAGGAACTTTTACTTTTACAAGCTGCAAAAGAGAACTTTTCCTTTGTTTTACAAGCCTGTTAAAGAGGACCTGTTTCAGAAGCTTCAAGTAAGAGCATTTCCTTTTTGTTCTTTTTACTACTTAAAGGGACGTTTTATCCTTTGTGGCTTTCCTGCATTCTGGAACAATATTCATTTTTGTTATCTTCTAATCTGCTTCCTGAGTGGGTCACGTCCTGGATATTTCTCAGTGTGCTAGCGTGTGCTTTTCAATTCACGCTAGCAGTTGGGTTACATCCCAGATTGATTCCAGAGCGGCTGACATTACAAACGGGCCACTAAAATGGACCCCACTGAATTGTCTATGGCCGTGGCTCACCAGGGACAGCTCTTGGGTTCTCATGCCACTCACTTGCAGTCTCTGGACACTAAACTTGATCAAATTACTGCTCTATTACAAAATTTGGTTGCTACCGCACCTCCCAATCCAAATCCGATTGAGGCATTACCTCCTCCGATTCCTAACAATCAGTCTCAGGTACAACTAAGTCCCAGGATACCTCTTCCGGATAAATATGATGGGAATCCTGAAGAATGTAGAGGCTTTCTGAATCAATGCCGTCTTCATTTCCGAAATAGCCCTACTCTCTTTGCTACTGCCTCTTCTAGAATCACATTTCTTATTTCCTTAATGAAAGGAAAAGCCTTGGCTTGGGTATCACCTTTGCTAGAAAAGAATGATCCTATACTGTTGGATGTTGATACATTTTTATCTACATTCTCAAACGTATTCGATAAACCTGGAAGGTCATCCGCTGCTGAAGCTACTCTCCTGGATTTACGTCAAGGAAATCAACCAGTCTCTCAATATGCTATTGAGTTCCGCACCCTTGCCTCTGAAACCACTTGGAATCAGGGAGCACTCAGAGCCGCTTTCCGTAAAGGACTTTCTGAGCGTCTCAAGGATGAATTGGTGTATCGTGAACTTCCAGAGTCCTTAGAAGCCTTAATAAATCTCTGTATCTGTCTCGACGCCAGGTTTCGTGAACGCCAACAAGAAAAGGATAGAACACAGAGGACTTCAACTCGAACTCCTTTTCGTTTGGCTCCTCGTTTTTCTAATCCAGTCACTCCAGCCTCTCCTACTACTGATCAGGCTGAACCCATGGAAGTAGGAAGTATAAAATTAACTGAGACTGAACGCTTGAGAAGACGGACTCTTGGCTTATGTCTGTACTGTGGCCTTAAAGGGCATTTATTAAGGGATTGTCCTACTAGGCCAGTAAAAGCCAGGGCTTAACTCTAGTCCAGGGAACTGAGTTAAGCCAAAATAGTGGTCATTCCCTATACAAGAAACTCTTTGTTCCAGTAACTCTTCTAATTGGACATAAGAAGATCTATACCCAAGCTCTAATTGATTCTGGTGCTGGAGGTGTGTTCATTGACTCTACATTTGTTTCTACTCATTCTATACCCTTACTAAAGAAGGAGTATTCCATTTCAGTTTCTACGGTCAGTGGAGATCCTTTGGGTTCTGGATACATTCAGTTTTCTACTCAACCCTTACTCTTCACCGTAGGAATACTTCATTCCGAGACAATTTGTTTCGATGTCATTCCCACTCCACAATTTCCCATTATCTTGGGATTACCCTGGCTCCAGATTCACAATCCCATTTTTTCTTGGACTTTCGGTGAACTCACTTCCTGGGGATCTACATGCCAGACTAAATGTCTTCAAAAGATTACTAAGTTACCACTCACTATTGCTCTCACAGTTGAAACTCCGGAATCCTTACCTATGCATTACCATGACTTTGTGGATGTTTTCTCCAAAAAAGAAGCTGAACGTCTTCCTCCTCATCGCCCTTTTGATTGTCCCATTGATCTCCTTCCTGGGGCTGCCTATCCTCGTGGCAAGACATATCCACTTTCTAAACCAGAAAACATGGCTCTGGAAGAATATATAAAAGACAATCTGGCTAGAGGATTTATTCGACCCTCTTCTTCCCCCGTAGGGGCTGGTTTCTTTTTTGTGGGAAAAAAGGATGGCGGATTAAGACCCTGTATTGATTATCGTGGATTGAATCAGATTACCATCAAGAACAGTTATCCTCTGCCCCTTATTCCTGAACTTTTTACTTATCTTCAGGGAGCCACCATTTTCACCAAACTCGACCTACGTGGTGCATACAACTTGATCCGTATACGCGAAGGAGATGAGTGGAAGACTGCCTTTAACACTCGATTTGGGCATTATGAATATTTGGTCATGCCCTTCGGGCTATGCAATGCTCCGGCGGTTTTCCAGCATTTTGTAAACGAGATCTTTCGTGATTTTTTGAATATATTTGTTATCATATACCTGGACGACATCTTAATTTTTTCTCAGAACCTCCAAGATCATGTGCACCACGTCAAGAAAGTACTTCTACGTCTAAGAGAATTCCATCTGTTTGCTAAACTGGAGAAATGTTCCTTCCATCAAAAATCCATACCCTTTCTGGGTTATGTAATATCGGCATCTGGATTCGAAATGGACCCTACTAAACTTTCTGCCATATTGGATTGGCCTAGACCTGATTCTTTGAAGGCTTTACAACGTTTCCTAGGCTTCGCCAATTATTACAGAAAGTTCATCAAGAATTTTGCTACTATTACTTCTCCTCTTACTTCTCTCACTAGAAAAGGACAAAACTGTAAAGTATGGCCGTCTGAGGCTATAGAAGCTTTTGAATCTCTCAAAGAAGCTTTTTCCTCAGCTCCTATCCTTCGTCATCCAAATCCTGAGTTTCAATTTATTCTGGAGGTAAATGCTTCCTCTGTTGCTGCTGGAGCTGTTCTGTCTCAACGAATACCAGAGACTGGAAGGATTCATCCTGTTGCTTTTTTCTCTAAAAAATTCACTCCTTCCGAATTTAACTATGACGTAGGGAATAAAGAGCTGCTTGCCATCAAAATGGCATTGGATGAATGGAGACATTGGCTGGAAGGTACTTCTTTGCCATTTACTATACTTACTGATCATAAGAACCTTCTGTATCTCCAAACAGCCAAACGATTAAATTCCAGGCAAGCACGCTGGTCATTATTCTTCTCTCGGTTTCACTATAATTTGTCTTACATACCTGGTTCAAAAAATATTAAAGCAGACGCACTTTCCAGACAATTTCAAGATACCCCAGTTCCTGAGTCTGGTACCATTCTCCAACCTCATGAAGTCATTGCCCAGTTAACAACTTCTTGGTTACAAGAATTACAGTCCGCTCAAAAGCATCTTCCTTTGTCCTGTAAACCTCCCGATGGTTTACTCTTTGTTCCTGAACGCCTTCGTTCCAAGATTTTATTTTGGGCTCATGATAGTCCCCTTTCTGGACATCCTGGCATCAGTATTACCACTCGAAACCTCAAACAACATGTCTGGTGGCCTACACTCTCTCAAGATGTGAAGGATTACGTCTCAGTATGCACACAATGTGCCATGAACAAAACTCCACGCCAACTTCCTTCAGGATTACTCCAACCATTGCCTATACCTCACCAGCCTTGGACTCATGTATCCATGGACTTTATTACTGATCTTCCCTTGTCCACTGGGAACAATACTATCTGGGTGGTGGTCGACAGGTTCACTAAGACGGCTCATTTTGTACCCTTGCCAGGATTACCATCTGCCAAAAGACTCTCTGAACTTTTTATTCTACATATTGTAAGAATCCATGGATTTCCTCTAGATATTGTGTCAGATAGAGGGGTACAATTCGTTTCTCGATTTTGGAGGTCACTTTGTAAACATTTTGGTACTACTATATCTCTCTCTACTTCTCACCACCCACAATCGAATGGTCAGACTGAAAGAGTAAACCAGTGTCTTGAAACATATCTTAGACATTATGTGGATCATTATCACTCTAACTGGACTTCTTACCTTCCTTTGGCTGAACTGGCTCATAATGCCCGGTACAATTCCTCCCTTCAGACTTCTCCTTTTTATGCAGCTTACGGATATCAGCCTAGGACATTCCCTTTGCATACTTCCTCCACAGTGAATCCTGCTTCTGATCTTACAGCCCGAAGATTAACTCGACATTGGCAGAAGATACATCGTATTCTTTCTGTAACTTCTAGACGTTACAAGTTCTTTTCAGATCTTCGACGGAAGAAGGCTCCCAAATATCGCCCTGGTGATAAAGTTTGGATTTCCTCTCGATTTCTTCGCCTGAAACAACCTTCTAACAAATTGGGACCACGATATGTGGGTCCTTTCCGAATACTGGGTCAGGTGTGTTCCACTGCTTATCGGGTAGCTTTACCCAAGTCTCTCAAAGTCCATCCGGTATTCCATGTTTCTCTTTTAAAACCTGTGATGGTTAACAGGTATTCTAAGCCTTTTTCTAAACCTCCACCGTTATTGGTGCATGGACATCCTGAGTTTGAAATCAGCCATATTCTAGATTCCAAGTTGCGGGGCAAGAAATTGTATTATCTCATTCATTGGAAGGGTTATCCAGTCACGGAACGTTCTTGGGAACCTGCTCATCAAGTAAATGCTCCTGTTTTGGTCAAGACCTTCCACAAGACTCATCCTGATAGACCTGGTCCTGTCCCCCGGAGGGGTCCTTGAGGAGGGGGGTGCTGTCATGTTTGCATCCGTTCATCGCCGTGTCGCCGCGGCTCCCGGAACTGCTCTGTGTGTCTGACGTCATGTTGCTTAGCAACATGACGCTTTCTCAACACACCCCTCTGATGACGGTTACGCTCCTGCCCTTTAAACAACGGCGGGAGATCTGAATCTGGGCCCGTTTGTTTGCTACCTTTGGATTGTGAGTACCGTATCTTTCTGATCTTTTGTGTACCGATTTTCTGCCTGCCTGACCAAGCCTCTTGCCTAATCCCTACTTGCTGATATTTGGACATAGACTTCTGCCTGCCTGACCTTGCCTGTAGCTTTTACCCTTTTGCTGATACTTGGATGCCGACTTCTGCTTGCCTGACCTTGCTTTTGCCTTTACCTTTAAACCTTATCTTTGATAAACAAAACCTGCTTAAAGGGACATTCTACTTTTACAAGCTGCAAAAGAGAACTTTGCCTTTCTGTTTGTTATAAACCTGCTTAAAAGGGACATTTTACTTTTACAAGCTGCACAAGAGAACTTTGCCTTTCTGTTTGTTATAAACCTGCTTAAAGGGACATTTTACTTTTACAAACTGCAAAAGAGAACTTTGCCTTTCTGTTTGTTATACACCTGCTTAAAAGGGACATTTACTTTTACAAGCTGCAAAAGAGAACTTTACCTTTCTGTTTGTTATACACCTGCTTAAAAGGAACTTTTACTTTTACAAGCTGCAAAAGAGAACTTTTCCTTTGTTTTACAAGCCTGTTAAAGAGGACCTGTTTCAGAAGCTTCAAGTAAGAGCATTTCCTTTTTGTTCTTTTTACTACTTAAAGGGACGTTTTATCCTTTGTGGCTTTCCTGCATTCTGGAACAATATTCATTTTTGTTATCTTCTAATCTGCTTCCTGAGTGGGTCACGTCCTGGATATTTCTCAGTGTGCTAGCGTGTGCTTTTCAATTCACGCTAGCAGTTGGGTTACATCCCGGATTGATTCCAGAGCGGCTGACAGTTGGAGTGTAACTGTTGTTGGACCATTTACCCTGACGATAGGGTAAGGACCCAAAAAGAGTTTACCTAGTTTCCTACAAGGATAAGGTATCTTGAGGTTCTTAGTGGAGAGCCATACTTGTTGTCCTACGGAATATTGAGGACTAGGTCTGTGGCGAAGATCGTAGTACCTGCGTTGTGATGCCTGTGCCTGAAGAATATGTTCACGAATTGAAGAAAAGTTAGCAGAAATGTCATTAACCAGATCATTCACCTGAGGACATGGGGTGTCAATCTTCGGAAGTAGTGTGAAATTTGGATGTAAACCATAATTTATAAAAAATGGTGATGTGCCAGTTGTAGAACTCTTATTATTATTATAGGCAAATTCTGCTAGGGGCAAGTAGGTGGCCCAAGAATCTTGTTGGTGAGAGCAGAAACAACGTAGGTATTGCTCTAGCCACTGGTTCACCCTCTCCGTCTGCCCATTCGTCTGAGGATGGTAAGCAGTGGTGAGTTTTTGTTCTATATGCAGAGCAGCACACAAATTTCTCCAGAACTTAGATGTGAATTGGGTTCCACGGTCACTAAGGATGGTTTTAGGTATTCCATGCAGTCTTACAATATTTTGAATGAACAATTCACTGGTGAACTTGGAAGTGGGTAGGGAGGTAACCGGTATGAAATGTGCCATCTTTGAGAATAGATCGGTGACAACCATTATAGTGGTATATTTGTTGGAGAGAGGTAAGTCCACGATAAAGTCTAGGGATACCGCCTCCCAGGGTACTTGAGGTACAGGTAAAGGCTGTAAAAGACCCATAGGGAGTTGTTTAGAAGGTTTGGAGGTTGCGCATATAACACATTTAGAAATATATTCTTTGAGATCGAGGTTAAGAGTAGGCCACCAAAAAGATCTCTTAAGTAAATCCAAAGTTTTATCCCTTCCCATGTGTCCAGCAAGGGGAGACTCATGAACTGTTTTCAAGATTGAAGATCTAAGATTTGGAGGTATGTATAGCTTCCCGTCCTTATAGAGTAAGCCATCAGAATTGTAAGTAAGATCTGTATGAGGTACTGATGGATCAATAGCAGTAGCATCTTTTATCACTGTAGTTAGACTTGTTATAACTCCAATGATAGAGTCCTTAGGAACAATAGTAGTAGGAATGCATGGTATTATAGGTTTAGGACCTTGTCTAGAGAGGGCGTCAGCCTTGCCATTTTTTGTACCAGGCCTGTAGGTAATGATGTAATGGAAACGAGAGAAGTAAAGACTCCAGCGTAATTGTCTGGAGGATAGAGTTCGATTAGACTGAAGATATTGCAGATTTTTGTGGTCAGTATATATGACAGTTGGTTGTGTTGCACCCTCAAGCAAATGCCTCCAGTGATCGAAGGAACACTTTATTGCAAGTAATTCTTTCTCGCCAACTGGATAATTTAACTCTGCTGGTTGCATCAATCTAGAGAAGAATGCGACCGGATGTAAGGGTTCTTTGAATGATTTCCTTTGAGAGAGGATTGCCCCTATTGCGAACTCAGAAGCGTCAACTTCCAGGATAAATTGCTTTTCTAAATCCGGGTATTGGAGAATGGGTGCTGTAGTGAATTTATTTTTTAAAAGGTCAAATACCTGTTGAGTATGGCTTGTCCACCTGAAAGGATGATTCAATTTGGTGAGTTCAGTAAGAGGTTTGGTAATAGCAGCAAATCCAGGAATGAATTTCCTATAATAATTTGAGAAGCCAAGGAAACGTTGAACATCTTTCTTACATTGAGGAGTCGGCCAATTATGAATGGCCTGAACCTTGTCATCTTGCATCTTGATTCCTTCAGGAGAGATGTTATACCCCAGAAAAGAGATATTATTTGATTCAAATATACATTTTTCTAGTTTAGCGTATAGGTTATTTTTTCGTAACCTAGTGAGAACTTCTCTAACATGCATTCTATGTTGATCTAAATTTTGTGAGTAAACTAGAATATCGTCCAAATAGACAACAACATATACATCCAAAATATCTCTGAAAAGATCATTGATTAAGCATTGGAATGTTGCTGGGGCATTGCACAGACCGAATGGCATCACTGTATATTCGAATAGCCCATATCTAGTCCGAAAAGCAGTGAGCCATTCGTCGCCAGCTCTCATTCGTATAAGATTATAGGCACCTCGAAGATCCAATTTAGTGAAAATTGAGGCCCCCCTTAATCTTTCAATTAATTCAGGGATTAAAGGTAGGGGGGTACCTGTTTTTTCTGGTACGCCTGTTCAATTCCCTGTAATCAATGATTGGTCTTAACGTGCCATCTTTATTGGTAACAAAAAATATGCCTGCACCTGCAGGAGAGGTACTAGGTCTTATAAAACCTTTTCGGAGGTTCTCATCGATATAATTTTTAAGGTGTTCTAGTTCTGGTTTAGAAAGGGGGTAGATATGTCCATAGGGAATTGAAACTCCTGGGAGTAAATCAATAGGACAATCGTAATCCCTATGAGGGGGCAAACATTCAGCTTCTTTTTTATTAAAAACATCTGAGAAGTCTGCATATTGTTTGGGTAAAATATTATCCTCAACCTGTAGCATAATTAAATCTGATGATGTCTCACCATTTTGAGTGAGATGAGGAAAAGATAAACTGAGGTCATTCCAGTTTATAGTTGGTTTGTGTTTACAAAACCAATTTATACCAAGGATTACATTAAACATTGGTGAAGATATGACATCAAAAGTGAGTGTTTCTGTGATGTGTGTTCAAGATATTACCTGTAATGGTGTAGTTTGGTGTGTGACAGGACCTGATTTTAAAAAAGAGCCATCAATGACCTTCACAGAGACTGGAGTTTTCTTAGAGACTAGAGGTATTTTATTCTGTTTCACAAAAGAAAAATCAACAAAATTTCTACATGAGCCGGTGTCCAGGATAGCTTCAGTTGTTATCCTGATTTGATCCCACTGTAAAATAATAGGGATAGTTAAATATGATGGTTTAATGGTTTTCATTAACAGGGATTCAGAGATGTTAGGCAACCTACCCTTCTTATTCCTAGCCAGAACTGGGCAGTCCTTTACTTCATGTGTAGGGCAGGCACAATACATGCACAAACTATGCAACTTCCTCCTAGTCTTTTCCTGAGAGGAGAGGGGACCCTTTATGAAGCCTATGTCCATAGGTTGTGGTGATTCCTTAGTTTGATAAACAGGTGTGGAGAGAAAGCTTTTTGTACCGCTAGCCTTTTCAGAGCGGCGTTCCCTAAGCCGTCTATCTATGTTAATAGTGAGAGAAAAGAAATCTTCCAATGAATCTGGAATACCTGTGCGTGAAAGCTCATCCTTTATATCCTCAGATAATCCTAAACGATATTGAGTTTTAAGGGAGACCTCATTCCATCCCGAATCACGGGCAGAAATTTTAAATTGTGTGATGTAAGACTCCACTGGGTTCTTTCTTTGTTTTAAAGATCTAAGTAAGTTTTCAGCTGTGACCTGTTTGAAAGGGTCATCATATAATGCTGACATTTGATCAAAGAATTCATCTAGAGATCCTAGTATTGCATCATCATTTTCAAAAAAAGAGTCAGCCCAAGCCCTAGGTTCCCCCCTCAAATATGATATCACAGTGAGCACTCTTGATCTTTCTGTGGGATAAGTACGTGGCTTTAATTGAAAAAGCAACAAACAGGAGTTTTTAAACTCTCTGAATCTTGAACGGTCACCAGAGAATTTTTCTGGGGGGGAGACCATAGGTTCAGGGATAGAATCTGCACTTGCAGGTTTAGGTGCCAGAGTCTCTCTTAAGCAGGCCTTCAAAGCCTGATTTTCCACTTGTAATTCATGGAAAGAACCTGATAAAGCTTCTAATCTGTCTGACAAGACTTGAACTTTATCACTTAAAAGATCTTGTTCCATAATTGCTGTTGAAAGTATATGTTTAGTATAGGATAATTCTGTGTACACAAACACTAAATCCTTTCTTCCTTATGGCTGGTTAATTCTGTAATAGTCTGTATTTGTAGCAATTTGAACAAGCATTTAATTTTGTTTTATAAATAAGAACCAACAATTTCCTCAAAAGTAGGTTTGTAACATAAAAGAAGCTTGATGAATTCGTTGTCAGTGCTTCATATAATGTATTACTATTTGCCCAATAAGTGACAGTTTATTAACTTCATAAACTGTATTACTTTCAGGGCATTTGATAATGCAAACAGTTCAAATTAAGCAGTAACGTAAAATATAGTATTCCTTAATTAGGCAGGTAAAGTTCATCAAAATAAGTAAGGATAACGATTAATAATAAAATAATTAGGTCTGACCTGAGAACACAGGAATTGTTACTTGTCCGTTTGTTATGAACAGCAGCGTGGTACTCAGAGGGAGAGCGGTTGCGGCTGCAGCTGATGACGTCACCGCTACTTGCTGTGCTGTGTATGAAGCTGCTTGAATCCTGTTACCTTGTAAATGCTTCAGGGTTTGATGTCGAGTTAGTTTGATTTCCTTATAGTATGAAATATCTTCCAGTGTTGAATTGAGTAGAAGAGCTGCTAGATGTAGGAATGAAAAATAAGAGATGTTATCAGTAACTCTTCAAATAAGAATTTATGAGGCTGTTGGAGAGTGAGGAAAACTCTCAGTGTAACGCTTGTGCTGTGAATCCTTTCTCAATTAACCAGCAATGAATGCTGGGGGGAAGTGCTTGATATAGGAGGCTCTTAAAGGGACAGATCATTAGCAAGCAGTAACCCTGACACAGGGCAACGTGTGATTTTAATACAGAGCAGCGTGCAGGTGTATTACAGTGTATCTGCGAGTGTAATAAAGGGCAGTGTTGAAGTGTAATACAGGGCATGTGCAAGGGTAATACAGGCAGTGTGGGCGTGTAATACAAGGCATGCGCAAGTGTAAAACAAGGCAGTGTGCGAGTGTAATACAGACAGTCTGCGAGTGAAACTGGTATGTTTCTCATTATTTACCCAGCTCTTTTTCTGTCAGGCATACACATGTTGATGCAGAAGTAAGTGGGCATATGTAGGAGACCATACATTGTGGCTCTGGTAATAACAAATGTTCCTGTGCTGAAATCTATCTATGTCTATAGTTACCACATAGTATAACCTACTGATCTTTACCAGAAAATCATGCAGTAAACCAGTCACACACAGCAGATGCCCCTCTGGGGCCAATATCGAGGTGCCGGTAGAAGTATTTAGCTGTAGCAGTACTGGTTCCACCACCAGTCTGTGGCTCTGCAAAACAGCATTGTCTTTTGGCAGCGGCTGGACTTTGGCCTGTTGGCTAGTGGTCTGTCCCATATACTCACATTGACTATGCCAGCAGATTCCCCCAGACAACATTTTCATCTGCCTCTGTTGAATCACTGGCAGCAATAACCTCATTTCTATCACGATGCATTGACTGCTCCTCCAAACAGATGGTTAAGTATCATTTAGAATTTTTGAAAAAGCTTTCACTAGTCAATACTCCAAACCGGCTAATCGATCCTCAAAGGATTGTGCTGGTTTGTAACCCTGTAAAAATTGGTTCAATGTGTCTCCGTCAACAATTATGCTTACTAAAGATTATATTGTTCTCTGCTCCCAAAATTCAGATATGAAAGTTATACCAAGTGGTGTTGTGCTATTTAATGGTAACAAAGTTTGAATGTGATGACCAATAACCTGGGGGTGGGATGCTGAGGTGGCATATATGGCCACCACCTTAGGCCTCAGCAGTCTGCTTCATGACTCTTGGATCATCAATACAGCTCAAATTTGGTATATTTACAGTCAACTCCTTATGTGGCATCTGTATATTATATCACTGATCCTCCATCAAATTTGACAGTGGGTGTGAGACACTGTGGTTTTGTAGGCCTCTCCAGGTTTTCGTCTAACCATCAGACACCCATGTGTTGTGTAAAGCTGAAAATTGGACTCAGAGAAGATGACCTGGAATCGGGTAGATTTATCTTTGTGAAGGAAGCATGAATCAAGCCAAGTACAAGGTTATCCTGGAAGAAAACTTGCTTCCTTGTTATTTGACAATGTTCCCCAACTCTAAGGATTGTTTTTTTCCAGCAGGACAATGCTCCATGCCACACAGCCAGGTCAATCAAGGTGTAGATGGAAGACCACCAGATCAAGACCTTGTCATGGCCAGCCCAATCTGCAGACCTGAACCCCATTGAAAACCTCTGGAATGTGATCAAGAGGAAGATGTATGGAGGCCTATTTATGAAATGTCTGTCGGACCTGATCCGACAGTGCGGATCAGGTCCGACAGACATCGCTGAATATGGAGAGCAATACACTCTCCGTATTCAGCATTGCACCAGCAGGGCCGCCAGCAGGGAGGTGTCAATCAATCTGATCGTACTCGATCGGGTTGAATTCCGGCGATTTCCGTCCGCCTGTCAGAGCAGGTGGACAGGGTTATGGAGCAGCGGTCTTTAGACCGCTTCTTCATAACTGGTGTTTCTGGTGAGCCTGCAGGCTCGCCAGAAACACGGGCCCTTTAAGCTCCGTATGGAGCTTTATAGATAGGCCCCATGGTCACAAGCCATCAAACAAATCCGAGCTGCTTGGATTTTTGCTCCAGGAATAGCATAAAATCATCCAACAGCAATGTGAAAGACTGGTGGAATGCTTGCCAAGAGACATGAAAGTTGTTATTGAAAATCAGTTTTATTCCACCAAATATTGATTTCTAAACTCTTGTTAAGTTAAAACATTAGTATTGTGTTGTTTAAAAATGAATATATTATGAACTTGTTTTCTTTTCATTATTCAATGTCTCAAAACACTGCATCTTTTTTGTTATTTTGACCAGTTGTCATTTTTTGCAAATAAATGTTCTAAATGACAATATTTTTATTTGGAATTTGGTAGGAGTGTTGTCAGTAGTTTCAAGAATAAAACAAACATGTTCATTTTACTCAAACACACCAATTAATAGTAAAACCAGAGAAACTGATAATTTTGCAGTGGTCTTTTATTTATTTTTACCAGAGCCGTATATACACACATACATATATACGCATACATAACCACCTATACATACACATACATATATGTACACACATATAATACTGTATACCAATCATAAGTTTGGACACCTACTCTAAGAGGGTTTTCTTATTTCTTTATAAATCATAAAAATCTATTTGATCTGCTGTGGTCAATTCTTCTGAGCCACAAATATTTGTATTCAGTCAGTTCTAGAGATAAGAATTATAGAGGAATCAATCCTATGTATTTCGCCTCAGTACGGGTTTTTTGAGAGCATGTGCAGCTGACAATGACTGATATCTGATGTTATTGCTCAGTCTTGCAGGCCCATTTATCAAGCTCCGTATGGAGCTTGAAGGGCCGTGTTTCTGGCGAGTCTTCAGACTCGCCAGAAACACAAGTTATGAAGCAGCGGTCTAAAGACCGCTGCTTCATAACCCTGTCCGCCTGCTCTGAGCAGGCGGACAGGAACCGCCGGAAATCAACCCGATCGAATACGATCGGGTTGATTGACAGCTCCCTGCTGGCGGCCGATTGGCCGCGAGTCAGCAGGGGGCGGCGTTGCACCAGCAGCTCTTGTGAGCTGCTGGTGCAATGTTAAATGTGGAGAGCGTATTGCTCTCCGCATTTAGCGAGGTCTTGCGGACCTGATCCGCAGTGTCGGATCAGGTCCGCAAGCCCTTTGATAAATGGGCCCCACAGTGTTAGCCTGAGACCTACAGTTTTTAATGTGATGCGTAACCTTGTCTGACCAAGCGTATATATCTTAAAGTGTCAGGAAATGTTTGTTTTTATAAACTTTTTTGAGCATTATGTACAGAGTTATTAAGGGATTTACACTTTAACTATCTTCCCAGATACCTGTTACCCAACTGCTCCCCCTTTCCCTTTAGTTTGGTAACCCCTTTTACTCAATTTTCATATACCAATAATGACAGACACAGATTTGGCGTTAGAAAAGGTCACATTTATTAAATTCAAATCTAAATTAGGAAAAAATGAGCGATCCTCAACTACTAGGATAATAACATATCCTTAATCCAATTTGGATTTTGAATTGATAACACAATTCATGCAACAGCATGACGAGAAAACTGGGCGTTCCCACGTAACCAAGAAGCGTGACCGCTAAAAAACGCCATGATTTTTCTATGCCATCCACCAGCTTTGACCGACAGACCAGTAGCCGATTTCCTGCTTCTTGGCGAAAAAACCCTTAAGGGGCGCTACACGGGCGGTCTTATTCTGAGTGGCGGAAACACCACAGCATCTGCCCTTAGCCGTGTCGCTTGTGATCGCTCTTGTGCGTGACCTCTTCCTTGGGCTAGGCTTTGTTGTTTCGAGGGAGGGAGGGAGGGAAAAAGAAAATAATTTTTTGTGAGCTCCCAGCATTGTGCAATCATTTTTATAGGCAGTTAATCCCTTCAACTCCTGTTCACACCCCCTTTCCCCTTTTTGGCCAATCCCTGTGCTAGCCTATTCAGGGTCAGCTAGTTGCAGCTTATCTACACTGCCCATCCCTTCTTCCATTGTTCTGGCTATAGCTGTGCTATTCAAAAGGAGGGGCTATGCCTAGCCCCCCACCCCCTAACCTTCCCAGTCAGTAAAGTCAACATCCCTTAAGCTGTTCCTCTCCTAATTTAGTCAATACACTTTGCTAAGGGATTTACACTTTAACTATCTTCCCAGATACCTGTTACCCAACTGCTCCCCCTTTCCCTTTAGTTTGGTAACCCCTTTTACTCAATTTTCATATACCAATAATGACAGACACAGATTTGGCGTTAGAAAAGGTCACATTTATTAAATTCAAATCTAAATTAGGAAAAAATGAGCGATCCTCAACTGCTAGGATAATAACATATCCTTAATCCAATTTGGATTTTGAATTGATAACACAATTCATGCAACAGCATGACGAGAGAACTGGGCGTCCCCACGTAACCAAGAAGCGTGACCGCGCGCAACTCAGGGGCGTAAATTTGCTAGTAACGGGTCGAGAGGTCTGCAGACTAGGGAGGGCTTGTGGGTTTGACCGACAGACCAATACCCCGCCCCCGTACCCTACACACCTCCCCCCCACTACCACATTACCCACGTGCCAGGACCCCCACTTCCCACCACAAAAAGAGGACCCTCTTGCTGCCAACCAAAGCATACCTAGTGACCTTTTCTTACCTTGCGAGGGTCTTTATGATGGCCCTCAGATCTTCCAGGAATAGATTGTTGCCTTGCTCTGTCAGGTGGACACCATCTGCCCTGTACAGCTCAGGGTTCCGGACCCCGATAAGCGGGTGTTCCAGCACTTGCCCTCCTACTTCTTCCATCCCTTTCCTTCCTGCCTGATTTACCTTCTTCTTGCAATTGAAACCCCCTTTTTGGGATACGCAGTCCCTCCAATACCTTCTTGCAATGATGCTAGACCATACTAGTTTTGTGTCTGGCCATGCTGCTTTGAACCATCACAAAGTCTCCCTGACCTGCTCTTGTAGCTCAACTGAGGGTGTTGAACCTATATCATTACCCCCTAGGTGGATGATCAGGATGTCAGGTTTCCCCCATTTTCTCCTTGAATCTCGTGCTACCCTCATTAACTGTCCCCATTTCATTCCTCTCTGCCCTATCCACCTGATTCCGACTGCGCTTGTATTGAAACCTAAGTTTTCTCCTTGCTTGGATTTGGCCGCTTGCTTTGCGGCCCAATGCACGTATGAGTGTCCTAAGACCCAGATTCTTAACGCTCTTTCTGCAACATAAAATTATTTGACTGTTAACTTGAGTATTGACAAAGTTTGCAAAACAACGGAGAGAAAAAAAACATGCAGTGCCTGCCTAGCTGCCCTTATGTATGGCAGCCCTTATCCCTTTTTATGGTGGTCTTATGTACTTTTTAAAAACGTTTGATTTCCACCTTCCTAATTTCTTTATATGCTCTGCTGGCGCCCCACTCGCTGCTGCATTTGTGGCAGCTCCTATCCTAAATGAATGGGGTGCAAGTGTGCTGGGATCCCAACCCAGCTTCTTGACCGCTAATTGTAATACCCTCTTAAACTGGAATTTAGTCACTGGGTCTCCATTCTCGTATCTAAAGAACATGTCCCCTTTCGCTGCTCCTGCCCTTAAGTAGTTATTTACGCCTGCCACCGGGCAAATTTTGTCCCCTGTCTCCTTTAACACCAACCATGTCCCTTTTCCTTCCCTGTCAGTTTTGGATTTCCGAATGAACACTATTACTGATTTTCTTTCTACTCTGACGTCCCCTGCTTTTAGCCCGTATCCCCCTGCAGTCTTACTTGTTGCTACTAGCTCGCTTATGCGCAATGCTGCGGAGAATGCGATGATAAATATTGCCGAAAATAAATTTGCCTCAAAGTCGTTTCTGCAAGTTTGACCTAGTGAGTTAAGCAGTGCCCTCAGCCTGTCTACCGTGATGGGCTCCCTCCTGCCCTTCTTTTCCTCCTCCTCTATTGCCCACCCCTTAACTACTTTCTTAACTATGAATCTTTTCGTCACGTCGTTTACCTCTAGTAGCTGCGAAAAATATGATACAGCTGCCAATATTGTAGTCAGTTTCCCTTTTCTTGTTTTTGCCTGTTTGTTGTTGTTTGTTGTTGTTTTGTGCTAAGTATTCTAAGAATAGCTTTTCTTCAGTGCCCTTTTTTGTCCCCAAAAATTTTTCCAGTCTTCCCAGTGCTTACTATATGTTGTCCACGTCCGCGGGGCCAATGACCTTTTTATCAAGCTTTTGATTATTTCTAACCGTTCCCAATCTGCCAAAGAGAAATGGGGCATTCTTCACCTTTTAGCTCTGCCTTAGGCGCCAGCTGCCTGAATAGGTCCCATTTAAACCTTGATAGCGCGTCTGCAATAACATTGTTTACGCCTGGAATGTGTTTGGCTCTGAAGCTTATATTATTCTTGAGCGCTTTAAGAACTAGGTGCTGCACGTATGGGATAACCTGAGCGAAAGATGCCGATAGGTTGTTTAACACCTCTACTACCCCCAAGTTATCTGACTAAAACAGGATATTTTTATTAGCCAAGTCTCTACCCCACTGCTCTATTGCGGCTACTATGGGGAATAATTCCAGTAACACTAAGTTCCTAGTCCATCCCTTTTCTTCCCATAGCCTTGGCCATTTTCCTGCGCACCATTTGCCATTAAGGTATGCCCCAAAACCTGACCCGCCTGCGGCATCTGTGTATAATTGCAGCTCGGTTGCTAAGATTCTCTCCTCCCAGATTCTTATACCGTTAAAGTTTTTCACAAAACGATCCCATACTCTCAGATCTGTTTTTAAGCTCTTAGTTAGCCTAATGTTATGGTTAGGTAATATTGCCCCCCTTGTGCTTATCTCAAGCCTTCGCTTAAAAATTCTGCCCAGGGGTATCACTCTGCATGCGAAATTAATGAGGCCCAGTAATTTCTGCATCTCCCTAAGGGTAACCTTCTTCTTCTTTAGCATTTGTTCTATGGCCAGCCTAATTTTTTAAGTTTTTTCCCCGGTAGCCTGCACTGTTTATTTATCGAATCAATTTCTATTCCCAGAAAGGCCAGTGATGTACAGGGGCCTTCTGATTTGTCTAGTGCTACCGGCACTCCCAGCTCCTTGAAAATTGCTAACACTTCCCCCAGTATTCTCCCGCACTCGCCTGTGTTGCGCTTACCAACAATCATAAAATCATCTAAATAATGCACTAGCGAGTTACTACCTGTCCTCTCCTGTATCACCCAATGCAGAAAGGAGCTAAACTCCTCGAAATACGCACCCCATTGGCAAGCATTTATCGACATAGTAGCCGCCTTCAAACTTACACCCCATCAATCTGAAGCTTTCGGGATGCAGCGGTAATAGTCTAAATTCGGCTTCTATGTCGATTTTTGCTAAATCTGCTCCTATTCCCGCCACCTTGACTAGGTTAACCGCTTGGTCAAAAGATTGATAAACTACTGATTCGTCTTCCTTGCTTATGGCATCATTGACTGAGTGCCCTCTAGGATACGATAAGTGCTGAATCAGTCTAAATTTTCCTAATTCTTTCTTGGGGACTATGCCTAAGGGGGACACTACCAACCCTTCTATTGGCTTTCTCGAAAAGGGGCCTGCCATTCTTCCCAGCTCAACCTCTTTCTTTAATTTACCCCTCAGCACTTCAGGCAATTCATAAGCAGATTTTAGTTTTTTTTTCCTTTTTTGTGGCTTCTACCCTCCCCTGTATGGGTATCTTAAACCCGTATAGTAGCCCCCCTTTAATCTTTCCTTTGCCTGATTCTGCACCCCCCTGCCCCTAATCTCGCAGTCGCTGCCTGCCCCCTCCCTGCTATAGTTCAGGTTACTGTCATGGGTGCCTTCCCCCACTATGTAAACGTACCTGCTCTGTAATGGGGCCGCATGTACCAGGGTCCTTCGACTGCCCTCCCCCCTTCACTGATATGGAGACTCACCCACTGGAGCTAAACCCGCTTGCGCTACGAAGTATTCCCTGCTATTCCCATGGTTCCCCTGTGGTGCCGCGATTCTATAGCTGAAATTTCCCCTTACTGTATGGAGGTAGTTGCCCCCTTCTACCACCCGCCTCCTGTACGATACCTGGTCCCTTACCAATGGTCGCAACGCAGACCACGCCCCCCCACGCCTTCCGATGACGTCATCTATATGCGCCATTAGCGTCGGCGTGCGTGAGGGGGCGTGGCCAGAATCGGGACCGTCGTCCGCAAACAACATAGGCGCTGACGCTGCCTGGAACCCTCCCCTGCCTGATCTACCACCGGGTCCGCTATGATCCCCCATGTACTCCCGCTCGGCCGGGCTAAATGTCGATGTAACGGGCCGACCCTGCGCTAATGGGATCCCTGGCGGTGACTCATCCCCCAGCCCAAGTGCCCTGTGTACCGGGGGTGGTGCGGGAGACTGGGCCGAGTTAGACCCATAAGAGGCCTCGTATGAGTGTACTGAGCGGGCAGGGGATGGGGGCTGGAAGGGGAGAAGGGGCGTGACACTTACCTCTGTGGCATCCTGCCTAAGCTTCCCTACCCGATCAGGAAGAACCACTCCCTGGTTTCCCTTTCCTGCCATTCCCGGAGCGTTTCTGTTTCTCTTTGCTGCCCTCTTCTCATCCTTCTCTGCGGCCACAGTCCAAGGGTTCTCTCCCTCCAGGTATTTTTTCGGAATTCTCCTGTTTCTAGAAGCCATCTTGGAGTTCTCCAAATGTAATCCTTGAAAATTCTGTAAGTAAAAAAGAAAATAATTATTTGTGAGCTCCCAGCATTGTGCAATCATTTTTATAGGCAGTTAATCCCTTCAACTCCTGTTCACACCCCCTTTCCCCTTTTTGGCCAATCCCTGTGCTAGCCTATTCAGGGTCAGCTAGTTGCAGCCCATCCCTTTGCTAAGAATAGTTAGCGACTCACCTTTTATAGGGAAAGGTGTCACTACATTTGGTCCCCAAAACAGACCCTGGTTCCTTTTTAGCCCACCTGTCTGCCACTGAGTTTTTTTTAACAAACGTACAGTATCACAGGGTAATTGTTTTTCATAAAGGTTTTGATTCTTGTATAATTTATGGAGTTGGGTGTTGGAGTGTTGTAGGGTGGATACTAATATGGCATGCTACAGGGTAGATTTAGTATAGAGGAGTTTTGCGACTTTGGAGGCTGATTAACGTTATCGAGAGGTTCACAATGGTGGATTACAGTTTGAGGGTAGTGGGGGGGTAAGGAACTTAAATATTAGAGTTACATGCAGTGTGGGGGAGGTTGCATCTAGTGTAGTAATGATGGAAGATTGAGTCAGCCTTTAGGGGTATGACACTGTAGTGTTAATTGCAGCAGGAGCATTGGGGCAGTTATTTTCTGTGGGGGTCAAGATCATAACAGAGGGGAGGTGAGGTAGGGACCAGTAATCTAAAGTTCTGTAAGTACCGTGAAGCCCCTGGTGGAATCTTCTAAAACCATTTTTTTTACCTTGAGAACAGTGAGTCTCGTAAAGGGGCGCTCTCTGCATTTATGTATGTGAAAGATATGAACACAATACAATAAGGCTCACACAAATCATAATTGAAAAATTGTATGAAATGAACACATTTATTGAAATAAAAAGATGCATAAATAATTGTATTGTTAAATCACATTAATAATGACATTGTTCTGCAAAAATGATGTATTGTGGAAAAATGTCATTTGTAATGAAATTATGAAGGAAAGAACTATTTAAAGAGATATGAAACCCAAAATGTTTATTTCATGAATCAGAGCATGAGATTTTAAACAATTTTCTTATTTACTTCAATTATTAATTTGTCTTCATTCTCTTGGTATCTTTTGTTCATACACAGGGATGTAAGCTTAGGAGCCAGCCCATTTCTGAAGCACTATGTAGCAGCAATTTTACAAGAATGTTATCGATTTGCAAGAGCACTATATGACAGCACTATTTCCTGCCATGTAGGGCTCCGGATGTCTACCTAGGTATCTCTTTATTGCAGAATATCATGAAAACAAAGCAAATTTGATAATATAAGTACATTGGAAACTTTTTTTAAATAGTATATGCTCTGTCTGAATCAGAATATATTTAAAGGGACAGTCAACACCAACATTTTTGGGACAGTCAACACCAAAATTTTTGTTGTCTAAAAAGATGGATAATCCCTTTATTACCCATTCCCTGGTTTTGCATAACCAAAACAGTTATAATAATACAAGTTTTACCTCTGTAATTACCTTGTATCTAAGCCTCTGCAAACTGCCCCCTTATATCAGTTCTTTTGACAGACTTGCATTTTAGCCAATCAGTGCTGATTCCTAGGTAACTTAACGTGTGAGAGCTCAATGTTATCTATATGACACACATGAACTAAACTAATGCCCTCTAGTGGTGAAAAACTGTCAACATGCATTCAGATTAGAGGCGGCCTTCAAGGTCTAAGAAATTAGCAAATGAGCCTACCTAGGTTTAGCTTTCAACTAAGAATACCAAGAGAACAAAGCAAAATTGGTGATAAAAGTAAATTGGACAAGGACAAATCCAAAAACGCAAAGTGTAAACACATAGTGACTTATCAAACTATGTAACATACATACTAATGGTAATATAGTACTCATATTCTGACATCTAATTAAAGCCTACTGTGAAATGCCATCCTCTCTCTAAGATGCAGATATAAATCACAAATAGGCAAGATTAGTCGCTATGATTCATAATGCAAAACAGATCATTACAGTGTAAATGTCACTATCACTATGGGCTAATGCTACACTGCCTAGCGCTCGGTCCTTTGAACGTATGACCAGTATTCCCATGGTGATAACGCCTGAATGTGGAGTCATAAATATATTCTCCATCACATTAATCCTAATCATGGAAATGTCAAATACTCAAGCCTAAAGTATAAATATGCACCTATAACATACATTAAGTCCATGTTAGTAAAACAGGCAGCGTATATCATAAATTTGCTTACTCAGGCATACCGCCATCCCTGCAACCATATACTAATGGTGTTCTTAGTGAGCTATCCTATGTATAGATCTTATTACACTCACATAGGATTATATGCTGCCATCACAGAAAGGGCAAAAACTCCACTACATAAAGCAATGGTAATCCAAATGCACATTAAGCCCCTTTGGATACATAGTATCCAAGTTAAATATCCACTGGGACTCTTTTTGAAGTAGACGTTTAGCCCTGTCCCCTCCTCTAGTACATCTAGGGATATGATCTATTATGATGTACCTCAAATCAGAAACCCCATGCCTGTTAGTACAAAAATGTCTAGCCACCGGTTGGTCAGAATCACCCACTTTGATGGCCTTACGTATTGACGACCGGTGGTTAGCCATTCTTGTCCTAAGGTCATCCTGGGTCTTCCCTACATAGAACCTGCCACACGGACAGTGAAGCAGGTATACAACAAACGTAGTAGTACAGGTGACCCTGTGTTGTATATAAAACCTTTTGTTAGACCAAGGATGTGTAAACACATTACTCTGTGTTAAGCCACTGCAGGTAATGCATCCACTGCACCGGAAAAAAACCTTTTTGGTGGTACTTAACCAAGTAGTTGGCATATAGCTGTCACTATTGTCCGGCCTCAGTAGAATATCCTTTAAGGATCTTCCTTTCTTGAATCCCACCATAGGTGTTTCCATTGTAGCAAATGGCAGTGAGTTGTCACTGGATAGAATGTCCCAATGTTCCCTCAAGGTTTTTGAAAATTCCAATTTCTCTGGGAAGAATGTGGTGGTGTAAATCATTTGCTGGCTGGTTGTTCCTTTGTCAGGGCTTGTTCTTGGGTCATAGATGCTGACTCAGCCAGTGATTGCCTTAGCTGTGTAGAGCCATAGCCCCGTTGTTCAAATTTATTCTGCATAGCCACTAGTTGATGTTCCTTGTTCGCTTCATCAGTGTTGTTACGAACCACACGCTTAAATTGGGACTTAGGCAAAGCCATCTTCAAACTAGGGGGGTGACAACTTGTAACCTCCAACAGTGAGTTTCTGTCCGTTTCTTTCTGAAACAAAGTGGTGCATAATTTCATGTCGTCTTTATAAATCCTCAAATCCAAAAAATCAATATTCTCTGTATTGAAGGTTAGCTTGAAGCGTACTTGAAGATTCACGCTATTCAGGACTGCAAACCAGAATAAGTGTTCTTCGGGGGTACCCCCCATATCACCAGCAAATCATCTATATACCACCTGTAGAGTTTCACTCTACTATCCCTGAAGGCATCTGTTTCTTCTGTTTCAAACTGTACCATAAAAAGATTTTCGTAAGATGGGGCCACATTGGACCCCATTTCAGTCCCTGATGTTTGCAAGAAGAATTCCTTTTCAAATTTGAAATAATTACATCTCAAACAAAAGTCCAACAGCTCCAAGATGACATCGACTGGGGGACCCACATAGGGGTATTTGAGGAGTTGATGAGACACCGCTGCCATCCCCTGAGTGTGAGGGATAATGGTGTATAAACTGGTCACATCTAGCGTGACCAGAATGTCGTTAGCTCGAAAAGTTTTGCCAGGTTTTTAGCAACTTAATCAGTTCAATGGAATCCAGGAGGAAGGAAGAGGTGTTTCTAACTAGTGGTTGTAATATCGCATCCACAACCTTTAGCGACATTTGTGGATGCAATATTACAACCACTAGTTTTTCTTTTGTTGCATATTTCTTTAAATTTCTAAAGTCACACCCTCAACCATCACTATAAAGGAGGATTACGCCATCCAATCATTGCTTGGTATTTGTGCTTATCCGGTATCTGATATCCAGCCAGCTACCCTTTTGACTAAAGTACTTGTTACCAACATTGAAGTTTGTATTATATTAAGTTATCTTTGTCTTCTGACATCCTTACCTGCATTGCCTCTGTGCCTGGAAATCCATCTAAGTCTCGGTACTACGGATCAAGCTCAACCAGCTGTTATTCCCCAAGTCTGTGCGGTGATGTCATCCACCTGCTGCGATCCGCTCTGTCCTGCACTCAGCTCCATATCACCATCTGGTAAACGCTTGTCATTAGACTTTCATACTGTTGCAAATAAACCATGCATACTTCTACTTTCAAACCTGATATCTTGAGAGTCTTATCATTAGAGCTACATATTCTTAAAGCTTAAAACTGTCTTTAAGTTTACTAGAGGTATTTAAAGTCACAGTACTCATAATTACATGATGCAGGACCGCAGTTGTGATTCCTAAAGTGCAAAATCTCTTCTTACAGAGAATCTTTGCCTAAATATCACAACTACTTGGTTAAGTACCACCAAAAAGGGTTGTTTCCGGTGCAGTGGATGCATTACCTGCAGTGGCTTAACACAGAGTAATGTGTTTACACATTGTCATGAGATGCAGGACACAGCAAAGAGGGTACAACACTATTTTATTGCAGAGCATGGAAGTATACATCTGGTACTATAGATCTCACTTAGCAACTGCGACATAGACAATAACGGACCTAAACCCTGCCCCCATCCGGTGACGTCACTTCCCACTCTCATCACATCTTCCCCCTTTTCAAAGGACAAAGCATACATTTTTTTTCAT
The DNA here is from genome assembly GCF_027579735.1 of Bombina bombina. NCBI lineage: Eukaryota > Metazoa > Chordata > Amphibia > Anura > Bombinatoridae > Bombina > Bombina bombina. The sequence goes on along the minus strand of NC_069508.1, from coordinate 160,954,045 downwards.
TTGAATACAACAAATAACAAGGTATACAAGAAGCATACAACAGTTTTGTATAGTATATAACAAATAACAGGTTAAAGAGAATATCTGTATAAACGACATAAATTACATCCTGACTTGAACATCGGGGTAGACTACCCTAGTCCACAGTGACCATGGGAATATTCTGCCCATACTTCCGGTCACTGTTCTAACTAGTGCTAATCCCGATATCGGGCCGGAAGTTTCACCACTCTTCCACTTGATGTAATTCTACATGAACGGTCCTCTGATACAGAAGAGTGTGATTGAGAGTCTGCTAAAGGCAAAGACGTATCCCTGCTGTAATCTTGCTGAGGGGAAGACAACCCTCTCAAAACAGGGGATCCCACCGGCGGTGGTACAGAGGCATCCAACTCCAAACTCTCAGGTACAGGCTGAAGATGTTTTCGATTTTGACGTGTGACTGTCCCTCCATCAGTAAGGACTACATAAGACCTTGGTTCTGGAGAGCGTCCAATTACCGTAGCAGGCGTCTTCCATTTCTTCTCATCATCCAGTTTAATTGTGACACTTTGCCCCGCATTTAGCTCCAGCAAGGGCCTCACAGAGTGTCTCCTGTCGTAGAAGAATCAATAGCCCCTTTTTGCCTCTTTATCCCTCCTAAGGACCTTGTCCCGAGGAATAAAACCAGTTGGCTGGAAGACACCCACAGAGGGTAAGGTGGTGCGAATCTGACGTCCTAGCATCAGCTGTGCCGGGCTAAAAACCGTGGCTTGAATGGGTGTTGTAACGTAAAGTAGAAAGCAGCACCAAATTGTAGAAATATTAATTCCTTTTAATCATCAGAGACATAAAAACAAACAACGTTCAGGTGCTGACCCCCGAAACGTCGTTTGTTTTTATGTCTCTGATGATTAAAAGGAATTAATATTTCTACAATTTGGTGCTTCTTTCTACTTTACGTTACAGTCTATTATTGGGGTTAGTGCATGAACCCCCATAGCGTGCACCTGTTGTCTGGAGGTGAGTGATGGGCTTACTTTTTATTCTACATTGAATGGGAGTTGCCCTATAGGACAAGAGGGCCAGGTACGGCTCAGATTGCTTCAAAATGAACTTTGTTGTTTGAACTGCCCTTTCAGCCATTCCACTGGCCTGTGGGTAATGTGGACTTGACGTGAAATGTACAAAATCATATTCTCTGCTGAAAGAACTGAACTCTGTGGAAGCAAACTGCATTCCGTTATCACTCACCAACTCCATTGGTATGCACCACCGGGCGAACAAGCTCTTGAGACGGGTGATAACGGCTTGACTTGTGATTTCATTCAAACGTGCAATTTCCAAATACCTGGCATAGTAGTCGATCACGACTAGGTACTTTTTCCCGTGCAACTCGCACAAATCAGCAGCTATTTTCTGCCACGGGCCTGCAGGCAGCGGAGTAGAAATCAAGGGCTCCCTTCTCTGAGTAGGCCGGCGTTCCCGGCAAAAGGCACATTTTGACACATGGCTTGCAATGTCGGAACTGATCCCAGGCCACCATACTGCCGTAGCTGCCCTTTCTCTGCATTTTGTAATGCCCAAGTGGCCATCATGAATCCTGTTTAACATCTCCTGCCGCATGCTAACAGGAATAACAATGCGGTCCTGGAACAGCACCAACCCATCCAGCTCCGTGAGCTGCAACCTTTCTGACTGGTAAGAACTTAAAGACATCCAGGCTGCCCTTACTCTCGGGCCAACCTTCTTTTATGTATTTTATAACTTCTTGAAGGTCTGTATCTAAATATGTCTCCTTTCTTATTTGTTCTAGCTTCCCTGAAGAAATGGACTTAGAGGCCAGAACTGAATCTACATACACCTTCACATCTGATTCCGTTGAAGATTCTTCAGCAGCAGCCAGCGGGAGCCTGGAAAGTGTATCTGCCACAACCAGTTGTTTCCCCGGCACATGCACTGCCTGAACGTTGAACCTGAGCAGCCTCATTAGAAGTCTCTGGCATCTTAGGGGTGTTTTGTCAATATCATAGGAGTTGATTAGAGGGACTAGCGGTTTATGGTCAGTCTCCAGACCAAATTTCTCTAAACCCACTAGGTAATGCTGAAAGCGCTCACAGGCCCAAACTGCAGCCAGGCACTCTTTCTCAATTTGGGAGTATTTTGACTCAGCAGCCGTCAGTGTACGGGAACAGTAGGCGATGGGCTGTTTGTTCTCATTCAACTGCAGGAGGGCGGCCCCTAACCCATAACTGCTCGCATCAGCACTAACCACAGTCTTTTTGGAAGGGTCGTAGAACCCCGACACTGGGGCAGACCCCATCAGGGACTTGACCTGCACAAAGGATTCTTCCTGTGAAGGTCCCCAGACCTAGGCAACTTCTTTCTTTAGCAACTCTGTGATAGGGTGTAGTATTGTGGATAAATCTGGAAGGAACCTGCCCACATAATTTACAAGGCCCAATATTTGTCTCAGCTCATGTACATCAGAAGGACTTTTCATCTGTTCAATAGCACAGATTTTATTGGGGTCTGGCTTGATGCCATCCCCATTGATGATATGCCCAAAGTAACATAACTCAGCTTTCCTAAAATGGCATTTCTCCTTATTTAACTTCACCCCGGACTCTCTAATAGTCTGCAGCACACAGCTCAATCGCTGATCATGTTCTTCCAATGTAGACCCATACACCAAGATGTCGTCCATGACGACTGCCGTGCCCACGTGGTCTCTTAGGAGAGAACTCATTTCTCTTTGAAAGATTTCAGGAGCAGAGGATATCCCGAAGGGGAGTCTGCAGAAGCAAAACCGACCTACCGGTGTAATAAAGGTAGTCAGTTTGCGGCACTTTGGCTCTAGAGGTATCTGCCAGAAGCAGCTGGAAGCATCCAGTGTAGAGAAGAACTTCACCCCAGCCAATTTCAGAGCTATGTCTTCAAGTGTCAGCAGCACATATCTCTCTCTCTTCACCGCCTCATTCAGCCTTTTCAAGTCTACGCATATGCGTACCTTCCCGTTTTTCTTCGCAACAGGCACAATGGGGGCACACCAGTCAGTTGCTTCAACAACCTCTTCAATAACTCCCATATTCCTCATACGCAGAAGCTCCTTCTCCACTTGAGGCATGAGCGGGAACGGAATTCTACGGGGAGTGGTAATGCTGTATGGGACTGCGTCACCTTTAAGTGATATTCGGACTGGGTAGCAATTCAGTAGGCCCAATTCACCAAACATATATTCTAAAATCTCATTCACTCTGGCGACTAGGCCCAAATCACAGGCTGCTTTTCTGCTCAATAGGTTGTTAACACACTGACCTCTAATCACATGCACCCACATGGTGAATTTCCTCTGCTTGTACTCGCAGGACTTTTGTTGTAACTTTCGCCAGCTGAGGCTGTCGAGGCAGTTTTATGAATGCTGCAAGGGACATAACAGTGATGTCTGCTCCTTTGTCAATCTTAAAGGCAACTTTGGCTCCCATTACAGTGAGAGTAACTCTCCAATCTTCATCTGAACCAGGCCGTTCAACAACAGACCCTACAAAGGACACTTCTTGACCCTCCTGGTCGCTATCTTCTCCTTAATATATTCAGTTTTACACACCACTTCAAAATGGCCCATTCGGTTACATTTTCTACATCTTTTGTCTTTAGCAGGGCATATGACACTCTGATCATGGGTACGGTTGCACCGCGTGCAGCGGGCTTGCTGCGCCCATCCGCTTCTGGGCCTTTTCTGTTTCCCTTGGTCTACCGCTCACACTGTGCCTTTCACTAGCAGCCCTCCTGAACTGCTGCACTTCATCCACAATACTCTCAGACCTCAGATCAGCACTTTGCTTTTTCACCAGTTCACTCTGACGGGCCATCCTAATAGCCCCATCTTATGTTAAATCAGCCTCCAACTGTAGCTTCAGTGAGACTTCAGCATCTGCAATTCCTATGACTATTCTGTCTCTGATTTGCTCCTCTTTAGCAACACCAAACTCACAAAATTCAGCTAGTTCATACAGGCTGCGCACAAATGACTCCACAAATTCTCCCACACGCTGGGCACGTTTGTGAAAACAATCCCTTTCATGAATCACATTTCTTTTGGGCACAAAGTGGGCACTGAGTTTGTTCATAACTATGTCAAAGTCAAATTCTTCCCCTTCTTGGAAAGTAAAGGCATTGAACACTGGCTCCACATCTTTCCCCATAGAGTAATAAAGGGAATTAACTTGTACTTCACCACTCTCCTTGTCCAGCTTGGAAGCAAACCTGAAGCGCTGAAACCGCTGACGCCATGTGGGCCAAGCTGCAGGCTGAGATAAATCAAAAGGCTCAGGTGGGGTAAACGTCGACATCGTCATCAATCAGGAAACAGAAGCGCAGGCATGAACTTCTGACACCATGTTATGAGATGCAGGACACAGCAAAGAGGGTACAACACTATTTTATTGCAGAGCATGGAAGTATACATCTGGTACCATATATCTCACTTAGCAACTGCGACATAGACAATAACGGACCTAAGCCCCGCCCCCATCCGGTGACGTCACTTCCCACTCTCATCACACACATCCTTGGTCTAACAAAAAGTTTTATATACAACACAGGGTCACCTGTACTAGTACGTTTGTTGTATACCTGCTTCACTGTCCATGTGGCAGGTTCTATGTAGGGAAGACCCAGGATCACTTTAGGACAAGAATGGCTAACCACTGGTCGGCAATACGTAAGGCCATCAAAGTGGGTGATTCTGACCAACCGGTGGCTAGACATTTTTGCACTAACAGGCATGGGGTTTCTGATTTGAGGTACATCATAATAGATCATATGCCTAGATGTACTAGAGGAGGGGACAGGGCTAAACATCTACTTCAAAAAGAGTCCAAGTAAATTTTTAACTTGGATACTATGTAACCAAAGGGGCTTAATGTGCATTTGGATTACCATTGCTTTATGTAGTGGAGTTTTTGCCCTTTCTGTGATGGTAGCATATAATCCTATGTGAGTGTAATAATATCTATACATAGGGTAGCTCACTAAGAACACCCTTATGGTTGATGAGTATATGGTTGCAGGGATGGCGGTATGCCTGAGTAAACAAATTTATGATATACGCTGCCTGTTTTACTAACATGGACTTCATTTGACATTTCCATGATTAGGATTAATGTGATGGAGAATATATTTATGACTCCACATTCAGGCGTTATCACCATGGGAATACTGGTCATACGGTCAAAGGACCGAGCGCTAGGCAGTGTAGCATTAGCCCATAGTGATTGTGACATTTACACTGTAATGATCTGTCAGGCATTATGCATCATAGCAACTGATTTTGTCTATTTGATTGTGATTTATATCTGCATCTTAGAGAGAGGATGGCATTTCACAGTATGCTTTAATTAGATGTCAGAATATGAGTACTATATTACCATTAGTATGTATGTTACATAGTTTGATAATTTACTATGTTTTTACACTTTGCATTTTTGGATTTGTCCTTGTTGGCTCTCCATTTGGCCGTTCGCACATGCGCAGTTGCGCTTTACGGACGCTCCGGGGTCTGATGATGTCTGTGCACGGTGGAGGTAGAAGGTGTTAAATGGCGAGTTTTTGCTGTTTGTTTTTAATTGGTCTGAGGACGGGGGAGACCCCGAAAACGTGCGAGTGCCTTCCTTACTTCTACAGTATATATATAAATATATAAAACATGAATTTTGTGTCCCTTTTAGGTGCTTTCCCTTTGTACATTTTTCTTTCGTTTAATTTGCATTCGTTTAGTGCAGCCTTTTACATAAGGATTTTAGTTGCTCTACACTGCCACCTGCTGGCAATTTCACACATCTGGCTTCTATTGGTTCATTTCCTTTATTTCCTTATAAATTTGGAGAAAACCCCTGATACTATAGTAGCTGATGTGTAAAGGATTAGGATGGAGCTCGTCAGTTTAAAGGGACAGTAAAGTCAAAATTAAACTTTCATGATTCAGATAGAGCATGCAATTTTTTAAAAAAAACTTTCTGATTTACTTCTATCTAATTTGCTTTGTTCTTTTGATATCTTTTATTGAAGAGTAAAACTATGTAGGCTCATAAGAGCTCACGAGTGTGCACGTGTCTTTAGTACTGTATGGCAGCAGTGTGTTGCAGTATTGTAATACAAAGCTACAAATAATGTTGCAAAACACTGCTTCCTGAGCTCTTATGAGCCTACCAAGTTTTATTCTTCAACAAAAGATACAAATAGAATGAAGCAAATACGTTTTTAAAACTTGCATGTTCTATCTGAATCATGAAAGTTTAATTTTGACTTCACTGTCCCTTTAATTTTCTTAAAATTTCTCAATTTCCTAGGCAGTGGCTGATCATGTAGTTACAGCATGACACAGTCACAATAAAATAGAGGCTTCTTTATATGAGTGTAGCACATGCACAGCTCTTCTTGCACAGGTGGGCTCAGTAGAAATAGTTTAGTACAGGGGGGAGCCGGAATTGTGCTACTCAGTAACTGACCTCCCCTCTGGTATCACTGTGGTCTGTATCCAGCTCTTGCACAGATGGGCTCAGTAGATCTAGTTTAGTACAGGGGGGAGCCGGAATTGTGCTACTCAGTAACTGCCCTCCCCTCTGGTATCACTGTGGTCTGTATCCAGCTCTTGCACAGATGGGTTCAGAAGATCTAGTTTAGTACAGGGGGGAGCTGGAATTGGGCTACTCAGTAACTTACCTCCCCTCTGATATCACTGTGGTCTGTATCCAGCTCTTGCACAGATGGGTTCAGAAGATCTAGTTTAGTACAGGGGGAGCTGGAATTGTGCTGCTCAGTAACTTACCTCCCCTCTGGTATCACTGTGGTCTGTATCCAGCTCTTGCACAGAGGGGCTCAGTAGATCTAGTTTAGTACAGGGGGAGCTGGAATTGTGCTACTCAGTAACTTACCTCCCCTCTGGTATCACTGTGGTCTGTATCCAGCTCTTGCACAGAGGGGCTCAGTAGATCTAGTTTAGTACAGGGGGGAGCCGGAATTGTGCTACTCAGTAACTGACCTCCATTCTAGTATCACTGTGGTCTGTATACAGCTCTTGCACAGAGGGGCTCAGTAGATCTAGTTTAGTATAGGGGGAGCCAGAATTGTGCTACTCAGTAACTTACCTCCCCTCTAGTATTACTGTGGTCTGTATCCAGCTGTTGCACAGATGGGCTCAGTAGATCTAGTTTTGTACAGGGGGAGCCGGAATTGTGCTACTCAGTAACTTACCTCCCCTCTAGTATCACTGTGGTCTGTATCCAGCTCTTGCACAGATGGGCTCAGTAGAACTAGTTTAGTACAGGGGGGAGCCGGAATTGTGCTACTCAGTAACTTACCTCCCCTCTGGTATCACTGTGGTCTGTATCCAGCTCTTGCACAGATGGGCTCAGTAGAACAAGTTTAGTACAGGGGGGAGCCGGAATTGTGCTACTCAGTAATTTACCTCCCCTCTGGTCTCACTGTGGTCTGTATATAGCTCTTGCACAGAGGGGCTCAGTAGATCTACTTTAGGACAGGGGGGAGCTGGAATTGTGCTGCTCAGTAACTGACCTCACCTCTGGTATCACTGTGGTCTGTATCCAGCTCTTGCACAGAGGGGCTCAGTAGATCTAGTTTAGTACAGGGGGGAGCCGGAATTGTGCTACTCAGTAACTGACCTCCATTTTAGTATCACTGTGGTCTGTATCCAGCTCTTGCACAGAGGGGAGTTTAGTATAGGGGGAGCCGGAATTGTGCTACTCAGTAACTTACCTCCCCTCTAGTATTACTGTGGTCTGTATCCAGCTCTTGAAATATTGTGATTATCTCACAGCGCCTGACCTGTATCCTACTAGCTCCCCAGGAAAACAAGACACCTAATAAATCTTGTGAGTATTTACAAATAGCGATAGAGTCTAGGGAGCGCCTCAGAGTGGGCAGAGGATAGTACGTCGCAATGATAGGTGTTCAATAAATTTATTATACAGACAATGGATAATCTAATAGTTACTAGTTAAAAATGGTTAAACAAGGTTAAACAATGTCACATATAGTATCACATAAAAAATCACATAAAATAATCACAAAAAAGTTAGATAAAAATACATGGATCCATGTTACATAAAAATCATCAATACGTAACCATAATACACAATATGTATAAAAGCCCTGATTAGGGGGGATTTTAAAAAGTTGCAGATAATATACTATAAAAGCAATCTAAATCAATCCTATTTGGCCAGTCAGATGTGGTGTTCTGACTACTTTAGAAGTTGGTATTCTTATTCTTCAAAAGTTATAGATCCTGAATAAAGTCTCTCCTGTGAATAAAGTGTCTGTGTGATGGTGTCCAAAAAGATGAAAAAATGTGTCAACGGTGATATAAAACAAATTGAAAATTAAAAATTAAATATTCAAAAATTGAAAATCATGATGAAAATGCCAAATCAATGAAAGTGTGATGAAAGATGTGATGAAAAATTATGATGAAAATGTGATGAAAAAAATATGAAAATCAATTCCAATTCCAATCGTGTAGTAAGATTACAATCCCACAGAAAAATTATTTTCCTAAAAAATTCTTTAAAATATACAAGTAAAATAAGATAATCCTGTGTTTATGTGTATTTGAAAGTTTGTCCAAAAATAAATATACAAAAATAGAGCATGAATTCCCAGTGTCCCTGTGGAAAACAAAATAGAAAATAGTGCAATAACGCTTACAGATTCTTATATATAATTGAAATCAGGCTTACCATACAATAGCCAACGCATTTCGGGCCCTTCCCTGGGCCTTTTTCAAGACTGTAGGGAAGGGCCGAAACGCGTTGGCTATTGTATGGTAAGCCTGATTTCAATTATATATAAGAATCTGTAAGCGTTATTGCACTATTTTCTATTTTGTTTTCCACAGGGACACTGGGAATTCATGCTCTATTTTTGTATATTTATTTTTGGACAAACTTTCAAATACACATAAACACAGGATTATCTTATTTTACTTGTATATTTTGAAGAATTTTTTAGGAAAATAATTTTTCTGTGGGATTGTAATTTTACTACACGATTGGAATTGGAATTGATTTTCATATTTTTTTTCATCACATTTTCATCATAATTTTTCATCACATCTTTCATCACACTTTCATTGATTTGGCATTTTCATCATGATTTTCAATTTTTGAATATTTAATTTTTAATTTGTTTTATATCACCGTTGACACATTTTTTCATCTTTTTGGACACCATCACACAGACACTTTATTCACAGGAGAGACTTTATTCAGGATCTATAACTTTTGAAGAATAAGAATACCAACTTCTAAAGTAGTCAGAACACCACATCTGACTGGCCAAATAGGATTGATTTAGATTGCTTTTATAGTATATTATCTGCAACTTTTTTAAATCCCCCCTAATCAGGGCTTTTATACATATTGTGTATTATGGTTACGTATTGATGATTTTTATGTAACATGGATCCATGTATTTTTATCTAACTTTTTTGTGATTATTTTATGTGATTTTTTTATTTGATACTATATGTGACATTGTTTAACCATTTTTAACTAGTCACTATTAGATTATCCATTGTCTGTATAATAAATTTATTGAACACCTATCATTGCGACGTACTATCCTCTGCCCACTCTGAGGCGCTCCCTAGACTCTATCGCTATTTGTATCCAGCTCTTGCACAGATGGGCTCAGTAGATCTAGTTTAGTACAGGGGGAGCCGGAATTGTGCTACTCAGTAACTTACCTCCCCTCTAGTATCACTGTGGTCTGTATCCAGCTCTTGCACAGATGGGCTCAGTAGAACAAGTTTAGTACAGGGGGGAGCCGGAATTGTGCTACTCAGTAACTTACCTCCCCTCTGGTATCACTGTGGTCTGTATCCAGCTCTTGCACAGATGGGCTCAGTAGAACAAGTTTAGTACAGGGGGGAGCCGGAATTGTGCTACTCAGTAACTTACCTCCATTCTAGTATCCCTGTGGTCTGTATCCAGCTCTTGCACAGAGTGGCTCAGTTGATCTAGTTTAGTACAGGGGGAGCCGGAATTGTGCTACTCAGTAACTTACCTCCCCTCCAGTATTACTGTGGTCTGTATCCAGCTCTTGCACACAGGGGCTCAGTAGATCTAGTTTAGTACAGGGGGGAGCCGGAATTGTGCTACTCAGTAACTTAGCTCCCCTCTAGTATCACTGTGGTCTGTATCCAGCTCTTGCACAGATGGGCTCAGTAGAACTAGTTTAGTACAGGGGGAGCCGGAATTGTGCTACTCAGTAACTTACCTCCCCTCTAGTATCACTGTGGTCTGTATCCAGCTCTTGCACAGATGGGCTCAGTAGAACTAGTTTAGTACAGAGGGGGAGCCGGAATTGTGCTACTCAGTAACTTACCTCCCCTCTAGTATTAATGTGATCTGTATCCAGCTCTTGCACAGATGGGCTCAGTATATCTAGTTTAGTACATGGGGGAGCCGGAATTGTGCTACTCAGTAACTGACCTCCCCTCTGGTATCACTGTGGTCTGTATCCAGCTCTTGCACAGATGGGCTCAGTAGAACAAGTTTAGTACAGGGGGGAGCCGGAATTGTGCTACTCAGTAATTTACCTCCCCTCTAGTATCACTGTGGTCTGTATCCAGCTCTTGCACAGAGGGGCTCAGTTGATCTAGTTTAGTACAGGGGGAGCCGTAATTGTGCTACTCAGTAACTTACCTCCCCTCCAGTATTACTGTGGTCTGTATCCAGCTCTTGCACACAGGGGCTCAGTAGATCTAGTTTAGTACAGGGGGGAGCCGGAATTGTGCTACTCAGTAACTTACCTCCCCTCTAGTATCACTGTGGTCTGTATCCAGCTCTTGCACAGATGGGCTCAGTAGAACTAGTTTAGTACAGGGGGAGCCGGAATTGTGCTACTCAGTAACTTACCTCCCCTCTAGTATCACTGTGGTCTGTATCCAGCTCTTGCACAGATGGGCTCAGTAGAACTAGTTTAGTACAGAGGGGGAGCCGGAATTGTGCTACTCAGTAACTTACCTCCCCTCTAGTATTAATGTGATCTGTATCCAGCTCTTGCACAGATGGGCTCAGTATATCTAGTTTAGTACATGGGGGAGCCGGAATTGTGCTACTAAGTAACTGACCTCCCCTCTGGTATCACTGTGGTCTGTATCCAGCTCTTGCACAGATGGGCTCAGTAGAACAAGTTTAGTACAGGGGGGAGCCGGAATTGTGCTACTCAGTAATTTACCTCCCCTCTAGTATCACTGTGGTCTGTATCCAGCTCTTGCACAGAGGGGCTCAGAAGATCTAGTTTAGTACAGAGGGGAGCTGGAATTGTGCTACTCAGTAACTTACCTCCCCTCTAGTATTACTGTGGTCTGTATCCAGCTCTTGCACAGAGGTGCTCAGTAGAACTTGTTTAGGTCACAGGGAGCCGGAATTGTGCTGCTCAGTAACTGACCTCACCTCTGGTATCACTGTGGTCTGTATCCAGCTCTTGCACAGAGGGGCTCAGTAGATCTAGTTTAGTACAGGGGGGAGCCGGAATTGTGCTACTCAGTAACTGACCTCCATTCTAGTATCACTGTGGTCTGTATCCAGCTCTTGCACAGAGGGGAGTTTAGTATAGGGGGAGCCGGAATTGTGCTACTCAGTAACTTACCTCCCCTCTAGTATTACTGTGGTCTGTATCCAGCTCTTGAAATATTGTGATTATCTCACAGCGCCTGACCTGTATCCTACTAGCTCCCCAGGAAAACAAGACACCTAATAAATCTTGTGAGTATTTACAAATAGCGATAGAGTCTAGGGAGCGCCTCAGAGTGGGCAGAGGATAGTACGTCGCAATGATAGGTGTTCAATAAATTTATTATACAGACAATGGATAATCTAATAGTTACTAGTTAAAAATGGTTAAACAAGGTTAAACAATGTCACATATAGTATCACATAAAAAATCACATAAAATAATCACAAAAAAGTTAGATAAAAATACATGGATCCATGTTACATAAAAATCATCAATACGTAACCATAATACACAATATGTATAAAAGCCCTGATTAGGGGGGATTTAAAAAAGTTGCAGATAATATACTATAAAAGCAATCTAAATCAATCCTATTTGGCCAGTCAGATGTGGTGTTCTGACTACTTTAGAAGTTGGTATTCTTATTCTTCAAAAGTTATAGATCCTGAATAAAGTCTCTCCTGTGAATAAAGTGTCTGTGTGATGGTGTCCAAAAAGATGAAAAAATGTGTCAACGGTGATATAAAACAAATTGAAAATTAAAAATTAAATATTCAAAAATTGAAAATCATGATGAAAATGCCAAATCAATGAAAGTGTGATGAAAGATGTGATGAAAAATTATGATGAAAATGTGATGAAAAAAATATGAAAATCAATTCCAATTCCAATCGTGTAGTAAGATTACAATCCCACAGAAAAATTATTTTCCTAAAAAATTCTTCAAAATATACAAGTAAAATAAGATAATCCTGTGTTTATGTGTATTTGAAAGTTTGTCCAAAAATAAATATACAAAAATAGAGCATGAATTCCCAGTGTCCCTGTGGAAAACAAAATAGAAAATAGTGCAATAACGCTTACAGATTCTAATATATAATTGAAATCAGGCTTACCATACAATAGCCAACGCGTTTCGGCCCTTCCCTGGGCCTTTTTCAAGACTGTAGGGAAGGGCCGAAACGCGCTGGCTATGGTATGGTAAGCCTGATTTCAATTATATATAAGAATCTGTAAGCGTTATTGCACTATTTTCTATTTTGTTTTCCACAGGCACACTGGGAATTCATGCTCTATTTTTGTATATTTATTTTTGGACAAACTTTCAAATACACATAAACACAGGATTATCTTATTTTACTTGTATATTTTGAAGAATTTTTTAGGAAAATAATTTTTCTGTGGGATTGTAATTTTACTACACGATTGGAATTGGAATTGATTTTCATATTTTTTTTTCATCACATTTTCATCATAATTTTTCATCACATCTTTCATCACACTTTCATTGATTTGGCATTTTCATCATGATTTTCAATTTTTGAATATTTAATTTTTAATTTTCAATTTGTTTTATATCACCGTTGACACATTTTTTCATCTTTTTGGACACCATCACACAGACACTTTATTCACAGGAGAGACTTTATTCAGGATCTATAACTTTTGAAGAATAAGAATACCAACTTCTAAAGTAGTCAGAACACCACATCTGACTGGCCAAATAGGATTGATTTAGATTGCTTTTATAGTATATTATCTGCAACTTTTTTAAATCCCCCCTAATCAGGGCTTTTATACATATTGTGTATTATGGTTACGTATTGATGATTTTTATGTAACATGGATCCATGTATTTTTATCTAACTTTTTTGTGATTATTTTATGTGATTTTTTTATGTGATACTATATGTGACATTGTTTAACCATTTTTAACTAGTCACTATTAGATTATCCATTGTCTGTATAATAAATTTATTGAACACCTATCATTGCGACGTACTATCCTCTGCCCACTCTGAGGCGCTCCCTAGACTCTATCGCTATTTGTATCCAGCTCTTGCACAGATGGGCTCAGTAGATCTAGTTTAGTACAGGGGGAGCCGGAATTGTGCTACTCAGTAACTTACCTCCCCTCTAGTATCACTGTGGTCTGTATCCAGCTCTTGCACAGATGGGCTCAGTAGAACAAGTTTAGTACAGGGGGGAGCCGGAATTGTGCTACTCAGTAACTTACCTCCCCTCTGGTATCACTGTGGTCTGTATCCAGCTCTTGCACAGATGGGCTCAGTAGAACAAGTTTAGTACAGGGGGGAGCCGGAATTGTGCTACTCAGTAACTTACCTCCATTCTAGTATCCCTGTGGTCTGTATCCAGCTCTTGCACAGAGTGGCTCAGTTGATCTAGTTTAGTACAGGGGGAGCCGGAATTGTGCTACTCAGTAACTTACCTCCCCTCCAGTATTACTGTGGTCTGTATCCAGCTCTTGCACACAGGGGCTCAGTAGATCTAGTTTAGTACAGGGGGGAGCCGGAATTGTGCTACTCAGTAACTTACCTCCCCTCTAGTATCACTGTGGTCTGTATCCAGCTCTTGCACAGATGGGCTCAGTAGAACTAGTTTAGTACAGGGGGAGCCGGAATTGTGCTACTCAGTAACTTACCTCCCCTCTAGTATTAATGTGATTTGTATCCAGCTCTTGCACAGATGGGCTCAGTATATCTAGTTTAGTACATGGGGGAGCCGGAATTGTGCTACTCAGTAACTGACCTCCCCTCTGGCATCACTGTGGTCTGTATCCAGCTCTTGCACAGATGGGCTCAGTAGAACAAGTTTAGTACAGGGGGGAGCCGGAATTGTGCTACTCAGTAATTTACCTCCCCTCTAGTATCACTGTGGTCTGTATCCAGCTCTTGCACAGAGGGGCTCAGAAGATCTAGTTTAGTACAGAGGGGAGCTGGAATTGTGCTACTCAGTAACTTACCTCCCCTCTAGTATCACTGTGTTCTGTATCCAGCTCTTGCACAGAGGTGCTCAGTAGAACTTGTTTAGGTCACAGGGAGCTGGAATTGGGCTACTCAGTAACTGACCTCCCCTCTAGTATCACTGTGGTCTGTATCCAGCTCTTGCACAGAGGGGCTCAGAATACCTAGTTTAGTACATGGGGGAGCCGGAATTGTGCTACTCAGTAACTTACCTCCCCTCTAGTATCACTGTGGTCTGTATCCAGCTCTTGCACAGAGGGGCTCAGTAGATCTAGTTTAGTACAGGGGGGAGCCGGAATTGTGCTACTCAGTAACTTACCTCCCCTCTGGTATCACTGTGGTCTGTATCCAGCTCTTGCACAGAGGGGCTCAGTAGATCTAGTTTAGTACAGGGGGGAACCGGAATTGGGCTACTCAGTAACTGACCTCACCTCTGGTATCACTGTGGTCTGTATTCAGCTCTTGAACAGAGGGGCTCAGTAGATATAGTTTAGTACAGGGGGGAGCCGGAATTGGGCTACTCAGTAACTTACCTCCCCTCTGGTATCACTGTGGTCTGTATCCAGCTCTTGCACAGAGGGGCTCAGTAGATATAGTTTAGTACAGGGGGAGCCGGAATTGGGCTACTCAGAAACTTACCTCCCCTCTGGTATCAAGTCAAGTCAAGTCAGGAATACTTTATTAGCATGCCATTATTACATGTGTTGCCAAAGTAATATGTTACAATAAAACAGATCAATAACAATTTATAAAGTAGGAGTATAGTGGGTAAATATGATAGTTCATATAATCTGATTGGGGGTTCTGGTCATGTGACAGTCTGCTACATATCTTGCTACTATCCTTGTAGCTTTGTTGTTTTCTCCTAAGAGTACACATAGCCTTTCTTGTTCCGACATCTGTGGGAAGTCTGTTATTTCTTTCATTATTTTTGGGACGTATTTATCCCTTAAGAGTTTTATCTTGTACAGTACAAGAGGAAGTGTGCTTCAGTCTCTATGTCCCCACTGTCACACTGTGCACATTGTCTGGCTGCCCTGGGTCTCCATTTTGTCTGATATCTGCCAGTCTCTATTTCCAGCTGGTGGTCAGAGATTCTGTATTTAGTGAGTATCTGTCTGTGCTTTGGGTTGGTGACACTTGTGAGATACTCAGCTAGTTTGTACTCTCTTTGTAGAGACACTGTGGTCTGTATCCAGCTCTTGCACAGAGGGGCTCAGTAGATCTACTTTAGGACAGGGGGGGGGAGCCGGAATTGTGCTACTCAGTAACTGACCTCCCCTCTGGTATCACTGTGGTCTGTATATAGCTCTTGCACAGAGAGGCTCAGAGATCTAGTTTAGTACAGGGGGGAGACGGAATTGTGCTACTCAGTAACTGACCTCCCCTCTGGTATCACTGTAGTCTGTATCCAGCTCTTGCACAGATGGGCTCAGTAGATATAGTTTAGTACAGGGGGAGCCGGAATTGTGCTACTCAGTAACTGACCTCCCCTCTGGTATCACTATGGTCTGTATCCAGCTCTTGCACAGATGGACTCAGTAGATCTAGTTTAGTACAGGGGGGAGCTGGATTTCGACTACTCAGTAACTGACCTCCCCTCTGGTATCACTGTGGTCTGTATCCAGCTCTTGCACAGAGGGGCTCAGTAGATCTAGTTTAGTACAGGGGGGAGCCGGAATTGTGCTACTCAGTAACTGACCTCCCCTCTTGTATCACTGTGGTCTGTATTTAGCTCTTGCACAGAGGGGCTCAGTAGATATAGTTTAGGACAGAGGGAGCTGGAATTGTGCTACTCAGTAACTGACCTCCCCTCTGGTATCACTGTGGTCTGTATACAGCTCTTGCACAGAGGGGCTCAGTAGATCTAGTTTAGTACAGGGGGGAGCCAGGATTGTGCTACTCAGTAACTTACCTCCCCCTCTAGTAAGACTGTGGTCTGTATCCAGCTCTTGCAGAGAGGGGCTCAGTAGATCTAGTTTAGTACAGGGGGGGAGCCGGAATTGTGCTACTCAGTAACTTACCTCCCCTCTAGTATTACTGTGGTCTATATCCAGCTCTTGCACAGATGGGCTCAGTAGATCTAGTTTAGTACAGGGGGGAGCTGGAATTGTGCTACTCAGTAACTGACCTCCCCTCTAGTATCACTGTGGTCTGTATCCAGCTCTTGCACAGAGGAGCTTAGTAGATCTAGTTTAGTACAGGGGGGAGCCGGAATTGTGCTACTCAGTAACTTACCTCCCCTCTGGTATCACTGTGGTCTGTTTCCAGCTCTTGCACAGATGGACTCAGTAGATCTAGTTTAGTACAGGGGGGAACCGGAATTGGGCTACTCAGTAACTGACCTCCCCTCTGGTATCAAGTCAAGTCAGGAATACTTTATTAGCATGACATTATTACATGTGTTGCCAAAGTAATATGTTACAATAAAACAGATCAATAACAATTTATAAAGTAGGAGTATAGTGGGTAAATATGATAGTTCATATAATCTGATTGGGGGTTCTGGTCATGTGACAGTCTGCTACATATCTTGCTACTATCCTTGTAGCTTTGTTGTTTTCTCCTAAGAGTACACATAGCCTTTCTTGTTCCGACATCTGTGGGAAGTCTGTTATTTCTTTCATTATTTTTGGGACGTATTTATCCCTTAAGAGTTTGTATCTTGTACAGTACAAGAGGAAGTGCGCTTCAGTCTCTATGTCCCCACTGTCACACTGTGCACATTGTCTGGCTGCCCTGGGTCTCCATTTTGTCTGATATCTGCCAGTCTCTATTTCCAGCTGGTGGTCAGAGATTCTGTATTTAGTGAGTATCTGTCTGCGCTTTGGGTTGGTGACACTTGTGAGATACTCAGCTAGTTTGTACTCTCTTTGTAGAGACACTGTGGTCTGTATCCAGCTCTTGCACAGAGGGGCTCAGTAGATCTACTTTAGGACAGGGGGGAGCCGGAATTGTGCTATTCAGTAACTGACCTCCCCTCTGGTATCACTGTGGTCTGTATATAGCTCTTGCACAGAGGGGCTCAGTAGATCTACTTTAGGACAGGGGGGAGCCGGAATTGTGCTACTCAGTAACTTACCTCCCCTCTAGTATTACTGTGGTCTGTATCCAGCTCTTGCACAGATGGGCTCAGTAGATCTAGTTTAGTACAGGGGGGAGCCGGAATTGTGCTACTCAGTAACTGACCTCCCCTCTGGTATCACTGTGGTCTGTATCCAGCTCTTGCACAGAGGGGCTCAGTAGATATAGTTTAGGACAGAGGGAGCTGGAATTGTGCTACTCAGTAACTGACCTCCCCTCTGGTATCACTGTGGTCTGTATACAGCTCTTGCACACAGGGGCTCAGTAGATCTAGTTTAGTACAGGGGGGAGCCAGGATTGTGCTACTCAGTAACTTACCTCCCCCTCTAGTATCACTGTGGTCTGTATCCAGCTCTTCCACAGAGGGGCTCAGTAGATCTAGTTTAGTACAGGGGGGGGGAGCCGGAATTGTGCTACTCAGTAACTTACCTCCCCTCTAGTATTACTGTGGTCTATATCCAGCTCTTGCATAGATGGGCTCAGTAGATCTAGTTTAGTACAGGGGGGAGCTGGAATTGTGCTACTCAGTAACTGACCTCCCCTCTAGTATCACTGTGGTCTGTATCCAGCTCTTGCACAGAGGAGCTCAGTAGATCTAGTTTAGTACAGGGGGGAGCCGGAATTGTGCTACTCAGTAACTTACCTCCCCTCTAGTATCACTGTGGTCTGTTTCCAGCTCTTGCACAGATGGACTCAGTAGATCTAGTTTAGTACAGGGGGGAACCGGAATTGGGCTACTCAGTAACTTACCTCCCCTCTGGTATCAAGTCAAGTCAGGAATACTTTATTAGCATGACATTATTACATGTGTTGCCAAAGTAATATGTTACAATAAAACAGATCAATAACAATTTATAAAGTAGGAGTATAGTGGGTAAATATGATAGTTCATATAATCTGATTGGGGGTTCTGGTCATGTGACAGTCTGCTACATATCTTGCTACTATCCTTGTAGCTTTGTTGTTTTCTCCTAAGAGTACACATAGCCTTTCTTGTTCCGACATCTGTGGGAAGTCTGTTATTTCTTTCATTATTTTTGGGAAGTATTTTTCCCTTAAGAGTTTGTATCTTGTACAGTACAAGAGGAAGTGCGCTTCAGTCTCTATGTCCCCACTGTCACACTGTGCACATTGTCTGGCTGCCCTGGGTCTCCATTTTGTCTGATATCTGCCAGTCTCTATTTCCAGCTGGTGGTCAGAGATTCTGTATTTAGTGAGTATCTGTCTGCGCTTTGGGTTGGTGACACTTGTGAGATACTCAGCTAGTTTGTACTCTCTTTGTAGAGACACTGTGGTCTGTATCCAGCTCTTGCACAGAGGAGCTCAGTAGATCTACTTTAGGACAGGGGGGAGCCGGAATTGTGCTACTCAGTAACTGACCTCCCCTCTGGTATCACTGTGGTCTGTATATAGCTCTTGCACAGAGGGGCTCAGTAGATCTAGTTTAGTACAGGGGGGAGCCGGAATTGTGCCACTCAGTAACTGACCTCCCCTCTGGTATCACTGTGGTCTGTATCCAGCTCTTGCACAGAGGGGCTCAGTAGATATAGTTTAGTACAGGGGGAGCCGGAATTGTGCTACTCAGTAACTTACCTCCCCTCTAGTATTACTGTGGTCTGTATCCAGCTCTTGCACAGATGGGCTCAGTAGATCTAGTTTAGTACAGGGGGAGCCGGAATTGTGCTACTCAGTAACTTACTTCCCCTCTAGTATCACTGTGGTCTGTATCCAGCTCTTGCACAGATGGGCTCAGTAGAACAAGTTTAGAACAGGGGGGAGCCGGAATTGTGCTACTCAGTAACTGACCTCACCTCTGGTATCACTGTGGTCTGTATCCAGCTCTTGCACAGATGGGCTCAGTAGATCTAGTTTAGTACAGGGGGAGCCGGAATTGTGCTACTCAGTAACTTACCTCCCCTCTAGTATTACTGTGGTCTGTATCCAGCTCTTGCACAGAAGGGCTCAGAAGATCTAGTTTAGTACAGGGGGAGCCGGAATTGTGCTACTCAGTAACTTACCTCCCCTCTAGTATCACTGTGGTCTGTATCCAGCTCTTGCACAGATGGGCTCAGTAGAACTAGTTTAGTACAGGGGGGGGGAGCCGGAATTGTGCTACTCAGTAACTAACCTCCCCTCTAGTATTACTGTGGTCTGTATACAGCTCTTGCACAGAGGGGCTTAGTAGATATAGTTTAGTACAGGGGGGAGATGGAATTGGGCTACTCAGTAGCTTACCTCCCCTCTGGTATCACTGTGGTCTGTATCCAGCTCTTGCACAGAGGGGCTCAGATCTAGTTTAGTACAGGGGGGAACCGGAATTGTGCTACTCAGTAACTGACCTCCCATCTGGTATCACTGTGGTCTGTATCCAGCTCTTGCACAGAGGGGCTCAGTAGATCTAGTTTAGTACAGGGGGAGATGGAATTGGGCTACTCAGTAACTGACCTCCCCTCTGATATCACTGTGGTCTGTATCCAGCTCTTGCACAGATGGGCTCAGTAGATCTAGTTTAGGGCATGGGGGAGATGGAATTGTGCTACTCAGTAACTGACCTCCCATCTGGTATCACTGTGGTCTGTATCCAGCTCTTGCACAGAGGGGCTCAGTAGATCTAGTTTAGTACAGGGGGAGATGGAATTGGGCTACTCAGTAACTGACCTCCCCTCTGATATCACTGTGGTCTGTATCCAGCTCTTGCACAGATGGGCTCAGTAGATCTAGTTTAGGGCATGGGGGAGATGGAATTGTGCTACTCAGTAACTGACCTCCCATCTGGTATCACTGTGGTCTGTATCCAGCTCTTGCACAGAGGGGCTCAGTAGATCTAGTTTAGTACAGGGGGGAGATGGAATTGTGCTACTCAGTAACTGACCTCCCCTCTGGTATCACTGTGGTCTGTATCCAGCTCTTGCACAGAGGGGCTCAGTAGATATAGTTTAGTACAGGGGGAGCCGGAATTGTGCTACTCAGTAACTTACCTCCCCTCTAGTATTACTGTGGTCTGTATCCAGCTCTTGCACAGATGGGCTCAGTAGATCTAGTTTAGTACAGGGGGAGCCGGAATTGTGCTACTCAGTAACTTACTTCCCCTCTAGTATCACTGTGGTCTGTATCCAGCTCTTGCACAGATGGGCTCAGTAGAACAAGTTTAGAACAGGGGGGAGCCGGAATTGTGCTACTCAGTAACTGACCTCACCTCTGGTATCACTGTGGTCTGTATCCAGCTCTTGCACAGATGGGCTCAGTAGATCTAGTTTAGTACAGGGGGAGCCGGAATTGTGCTACTCAGTAACTTACCTCCCCTCTAGTATTACTGTGGTCTGTATCCAGCTCTTGCACAGAAGGGCTCAGAAGATCTAGTTTAGTACAGGGGGAGCCGGAATTGTGCTACTCAGTAACTTACCTCCCCTCTAGTATCACTGTGGTCTGTATCCAGCTCTTGCACAGATGGGCTCAGTAGAACTAGTTTAGTACAGGGGGGGGGGAGCCGGAATTGTGCTACTCAGTAACTAACCTCCCCTCTAGTATTACTGTGGTCTGTATACAGCTCTTGCACAGAGGGGCTTAGTAGATATAGTTTAGTACAGGGGGGAGATGGAATTGGGCTACTCAGTAGCTTACCTCCCCTCTGGTATCACTGTGGTCTGTATCCAGCTCTTGCACAGAGGGGCTCAGATCTAGTTTAGTACAGGGGGGAACCGGAATTGTGCTACTCAGTAACTGACCTCCCATCTGGTATCACTGTGGTCTGTATCCAGCTCTTGCACAGAGGGGCTCAGTAGATCTAGTTTAGTACAGGGGGAGATGGAATTGGGCTACTCAGTAACTGACCTCCCCTCTGATATCACTGTGGTCTGTATCCAGCTCTTGCACAGATGGGCTCAGTAGATCTAGTTTAGGGCATGGGGGAGATGGAATTGTGCTACTCAGTAACTGACCTCCCATCTGGTATCACTGTGGTCTGTATCCAGCTCTTGCACAGAGGGGCTCAGTAGATCTAGTTTAGTACAGGGGGAGATGGAATTGGGCTACTCAGTAACTGACCTCCCCTCTGATATCACTGTGGTCTGTATCCAGCTCTTGCACAGATGGGCTCAGTAGATCTAGTTTAGGGCATGGGGGAGATGGAATTGTGCTACTCAGTAACTGACCTCCCATCTGGTATCACTGTGGTCTGTATCCAGCTCTTGCACAGAGGGGCTCAGTAGATCTAGTTTAGTACAGGGGGGAGATGGAATTGTGCTACTCAGTAACTGACCTCCCCTCTGGTATCACTGTGGTCTGTATCCAGCTCTTGCACAGATGGGCTCAGTAGATCTAGCTTAGTACAGGGGGGAACCAGAATTGGGCTACTCAGTAACTGACCTCCCCTCTGGTATCACTGTGGTCTGTATCCAGCTCTTGCACAGATGGGCTCAGTAGATCTAGTTTAGTACAGGGGGGAGATGGAATTGGGCTACTCAGTAACTGACCTCCCTCTGGTATCACTGTGGTCTGTAAGTATCAGTTCCTAACAAATGTGAATTTTACAAGTCTTTTATAGGTTTACTTCTATTGTCAGATTTGCTTCATTCTCTTTGTATGCTTTGTTGAAGAGAAGCTGCAATGCACTGCTGGGAGCTAGCTGAACACATCTGGTAAGCCAATGGCAAGAGGCATATATGTGCAGCCACAAATCCACAACTAACTCCTAGTAGTGCGTTGTTGTTCCTGAAACTATGCCTAGGTATGTTTTTCAACAAAAGATACCAAAAGAACAATGCAAATTTAATTATAGAAGTAAATTGAAGTTGTTTATAATTTAATGTAATTTTAACTTTACTGTCCCTTTAAACTTTCCTCTTTCAGAAGGACAGTCCCATTTGACAAATATATCTTCCCTCCTGACCATAAAAATTATTTGAAAAGGAGCAATCCACTTAAAGGGACACTCAACACAAAAATTGTTATTGTTTAAAAAGATAGATAACGCCTTTACTACCCATTCCCCAGCTTTGCACAAAAAAACATGGTTATATTAATATACTTTATAACCTTTCAGCCTCTAAAATTCTGTCTGTTTCTAAATCACTAAAAAGAGCCCCTTGATCACATGTTTTGTATTAGCTTTTCACAACAGGGGAATGCTAGTTCATGTGAGCCAACTAGATAATATTGAGCTTATGCCCAAGGATTCTAACAACACAGCACTAATTGGCTTATATGCATAGATAGTCATGTGATCAGGGGACTGTCAGAAGATGCTTAGAAACAAGGTAATCACAGAGGTAAAAAGTGTATTAATATAACCATGTTTTCTGTGCAAAACTGGGGAATGCGTAATAAAGGGATTATCTATCTTTTTAAACAATAAAAAAAATTGCGTTGACTGTCCTTTTAAAGGGACACTGAACCCAATTTGTTCTTTCATGATTCAGATAGAGCATGACATTTTAAGCAACTTTCTAATTTACTCCTATTATCAAATTTTCTTCGTTCTCTTGATATCTTTATTTTAAAAGCAGGAATGTAAATCTTAGCAGCCAGCCCATTTTAGGTTCAGCACCATGATAGCGCTTGCTTATTGAAGGCTTACATCTACCCACCAATAAGCAAGCATAACCCAGGTTCTCAATCAAAAATGGTCCGGCTCCTATGCATCACATTCCTGCTTTTTAAATAAAGATAGCAAGAGAATGAAGAAAAATTGATTATAGGAGTAAATTAGAAAGTTGCTTAAAATTGCATCCTCTATCTGAATCATGAAACAAAAAATGGGTTCAGTGTCCCTTTAATTAATTGATATTGACTGTTTATAGACCATGTTTGCACCATGTAAATAAGTGTACAATATAAAAATATACACAGCACGTCTCAAAACACTACAACATTGAAATACTGTCCATTAAAAAGCAAATGGCTAGATTACAAGTCGCACACTGACTACAGCGCACGTGTGGTAATTTTTTTTCTTTAGGCTTCCCTGAGGGTCTTCAGCTTTGCTAGCCTCACCAGTCCTTTTGTTATTAAATAGCATTTAAAGGGACAGTCAAGTCCAAAAAAACTTTCATGATTTAAATAGGGCATGCAATTTTAAACAACTTCCCAATTTACTTTTATCACCAATTTTGCTTTGTTCTCTTGGTATTCTTAGTTGAAAGCTAAACCTAGGAGGTTCATATGCTAATTTCTTAGACCTTGAAGACTGCCTCTAATCTGAATACATTTTGACCACTAGAGGGCATTAGTTCACATGTTTCATATAGATAACATTGAGCTCATGCACGTAAAGTGACCTAGTTAGTGAGCACTGATTGGCTAAACTGCATGTCTGTCAAAAGAACTGAAATAAGGGGGCAGTCAGCAGAGGCTTAGATACAAGATAATTACAGAGGTAAAAAGTGTATTATTATAACTGTGTTGGTTATGCAAAACTGGGGAATGGGTAATAAAGGGATTATCTTTCTTTTTAAACAACAAAAATTCTGGTGTTGACTGTCCCTTTAATAGTAAAGCGCACGACTTGTAATCTTAGCGAAAGTGTTTACAGTTCCTCCCAAAGTTTTAGATAAGCCTGTATGGCTGGTAATTTAGAGGGACACGAAACCCATATCTTTTCTTTTATGATTCAGATAGAGAACACAATTTTTAAAAAGTTTCAAATGTTTTTTTTTTTAGTACCTCCCACAGACGTGAAACAGATTTAATACACATAACTAATAACGCCCACTGCCATAGAGCATGGACAATACCTCCTGCAAATATGGAAAACAGCCAGTACATTACTAGAACATTGAAAAGAGCTAACAGTTGTGAGAGACCCTTACCATATTGCACCATTTTTGCCCTGTTAATAAAAATATATATATATTTATATATATACAGGTGAAACTCAAAGAATTAGAATATCGTGGAAAAGTTAATTTATTTCTCTAATGCAACTTAAAAGGTGAAACTAATATATGAGATAGACTCATTACATGCAAAGCAAGATAGTTCAAGCCGTGATTTGTCATAATTGTGATGATTATGGCTTACAGCTCATGAAAACCCCAAATCCACAATCTCAGAAAATTAGAATATTGTGAAAAGGTGCAATATTCTCGGCTCAAAGTGTCCCACTCTAATCAGCTAATTAAGCCATAACACATGCAAAGGGTTCCTGAGCCTTTAAATGGTCTCTCAGTCTGGTTCAGTAGGAATCACAATCATGGGAAAGACTGCTGACCTGACAGTTGTGCAGAAAACCATCATTGACACCCTCCATAAGGAGGGAAAGCCTCAAAAGGTAATTGCAAAAGAAGTTGGATGTTCACAAAGTGCTGTATCAAAGCACATAAATAGAAAGTTATGTGGAAGGGAAAAGTGTGGAAGAAAAAGGTGCACAAGCAGCAGGGATGACCGCAGCCTGGAGAGGATTGTCAGGAAAAGGCCATTCAAAAGTGTTGGGGACTTTCACAAGGAGTGGACTGAGGCTGGAGTCAGTGCATCAAGAGCCACCACACACAGACGGATCCTGGACATGGGCTTCAAATGTCGTATTCCTCTTGTCAAGCCACTTCTGAACAACAAACGACGTCAGAAGCGTCTTACCTGGGCTAAAGAAAAACAGACCTGGTCTGTTGCTCAGTGGTCCAAAGTCCTCTTTTCTGATGAGAGCAAATTTAGCATCTCATTTGGAAACCAAGGACCCAGAGTATGGAGGAAGAATGGAGAGGCACACACTGCAAGATGCTTGAAGTCCAGTGTGAAGTTTCCACAGTCTGTGATGATTTGGGGAGCCATGTCATCTGCTGGTGTTGGTCCACTGTGCTTCATTAAGTCCAGGGTCAACGCAGCCGTCTACCAGGAGATTTTGGAGCACTTCATGCTTCCTTCCGCAGACAAGCTCTATGGGGATGATGACTTCATTTTCCAGCAAGACTTGGCACCTGACCACACTGCCAAAAGCACCAAAACCTGGTTCAATGACAATGGGATTACTGTGCTTGATTGGCCAGCAAACACGCCTGACCTGAACCCCATAGAGAATCTATGGGGCATTGCCAAGAGAAAGATGAGAGACATGAGACCGAACAATGCAGAAGAGCTGAAGGCCGCTATTGAAGCATCCTGGTCTTCCATAACACCTCAGTAGTGCCACAGGCTGATAGCTTCCATGCCACGCCACATTGAGGCAGTAATTGCTGCAAAAGGGGCCCAAACCAAGTACTGAGTACATATAGTATGCTGCTTATACTTTTCAGAGGTCTGATATTGTTCTATGTACAATCCTTGTTTTATTGATTACAGGTAATATTCTAATTTTCTGAGATTGTGGATTTGGGGTTTTCACATAATCATCACAATTATGACAAATCACGGCTTGAACTATCTTGTTTTGCATGTAATGAGTCTATCTCATATATTAGTTTCACCTTTTAAGTTGCATTAGTGAAATAAATGAACTTTTGCACGATATTCTAATTTTTAGAGTTTCACCTGTATATAAAATTATATTATATTAGTAAGCCACTATCTTTGGAAGCCTTAAAAACAAATGACTTTTCCTTAAAACAGGAACTAAGACAGCTAAATAAAAACCATATCAAACAAAGACCATTGTGTTTGATATTTGTGGTTTATTAAGTGCTCCCTTGAAGGTACTACATGTCTAGAAAACCAAACGTGTGCCTTCTTTAGACATAGAAAATTAACCATTGCCTTTTCTAGACATGGAAATCAACCAATGCCTTTTTCTAGACATGGAACTGAACCAGTATCTGTTTGTAGACATAGAAAATTATTAACCAGTGCCGTTTTTTTAGACATCGAACTGAACCAATGCCTTTTTCTAGGCATGGAACTGAACCAGTATATTTTTTTAGACATGGAACAGAAGCAGTGTTTTTTAGACATGGAACAGAAGCAGTGTTTTTTAGACATGGAACTGAATCAGTGTCTTTTTTTCTAGACATGGAACTGAGTCTGTGCCTTTTTCCTAGACATGGAACTGAGTCTGTGCCCTTTTCCTAGACATGGAACTGAACCAGTGTTTTTTTTAGACATAAAACTAAATCAGTGTCTTTTTTCTAGACATGGAATTGAGCCTGTGCCTTTTCTTTAGACATGGAACTGAACCAGTGTTTTTTTTGGACATGGAACTGAATCAGTGTCTTTTTTTCTAGACATGGGATTGAGCCTGTGCCTTTTTCCTAGACATGGAACTGAACCAGTGCCTTTTTAGACATGGAACTGAACCAGTGCCTTTTTAGACATGGAACTGAACTAGTGCCTTTTTAGACATGGTATCGAACCAGTGTATTTTTTAGACATAGACAATAATCCAGTGCCTTTTTTCTATACATGGAACTGAACCAGTGCTTTTTTTTTTTTTTTTTTTTACACATAGCAACTAAACCAGTGTCTTTTTCTAGACATTTAACTGAACCAGTGCCTTTTTTCTAGACATAGAACTGAACCAGTGTCTTTCCACTACCCATGAAACAAACCCAGTGTGTTTCTACTAGACATGGAACAGAGCCAATGCCTTTTTTTCTAGATATGGAAATAACCCATTGGTTTTTTTCCTAGATATAGAACTAAATCAGAATCTTTTTCTAGACATTGAAAGGAACCAGTGCCTTTTTACCAGTGTCTTTTTTTTTAATCCAGAAAACTAAAAACAGTGTCTTCAGTAGACCTAGAACTGAACCAGTACCATCTCACTGAACACAGAGAAGAACCTGTACCACCTCACTAGACCTAGAACAGAACCAGTGCCGGCTAACTGAACATGCAGCAAAACCTGTACCGACTCAATAGACCAAGAACAGAACCAGTGCTGTTTCACTTGACATACAATAGAACCCATATAGCCTTACTAGACCTAGGGCAGTACCAGTGCTTCTCACTGAACATATAGCAGAACCAGTACCACCTCACTAGACCTAGAACAGAATCAGTGCAGTCTCACTGAACAGATAGAAGAACCAGTACCACCTTACTAGACCTAGAACAGAACCAGTGCAGTCTCACTGAACAGAGAGAAGAACCAGTACCACCTTACTAGACCTAGAACAGAACCAGTGCTGTCTCACTGAACATAGAGCAAAACCTGTACTGCCTCACTAGACCAAGAACAGAATCAGTGCCATCTCACTGAACATAGAGCAGAATCTGTACTGCCTCACTAGACCTAGAACAGAACCAGTGCTCTCTCATTAAACATACAGTAGAAACCGTACCACCTCACAAGACCTAGAACAGAACGAGGGCCGTCTCACTGAACAAAGAGTAAAATCCGTACCGCCTCACTAGACCAAGAACAGAACCAGTGCTATCTCACTAAACATAGAGCAAAATCCGTACCGCCTCACAAGACCAAGAACAGAACCAGTGCCATCTAACTGAAGATAGAGCAGAACCTGTACCTCCTCACTAGACCTGGAACAGAAACCGTGCCCTCTTACTAAAGATAGAGCAGAACCTGTACCGCCTCACTATACCTAGAACAGAACTGTCATCTCACTGAACATAGAGCAGAACCTGTATCGCCTCACTAGACCTAGAACAGAATCGGTGCCATCTCACTGAACATAGAGTAGAACCTGTACCGCCTCACTAGACCTGGAACAGAATCAGTGCCATCTCACTGAACATTAGAGCAGAACCTGTACCGCCTCACTAGACCTGGAACAGAATCAGTGCCATCTCACTGAACATAGAGAAGAACCTGTACCGCCTAACTAGACCTGGAACAGAATCAGTGCTGTCTCACTGAAAATAGAGCAGAACCTGTACCGCCTCACTAGACCTAAAACAGAAACTGTGCCATCTCACTGAACATAGAGCAGAAACTGTACCGCCTCACTAGACCTGGAACAGAATTGGTGCTGTCTCACTGAACATAGAGCAGAACCTGTACAGCCTCACTAGACCTGGAACAGAAACCGTGCCCTCTCACTGAACATAGAGAAGAACATGTACCGTCTCAATAGACCTAGAACAGAAACTGTGGCATCTCACTGAAGATAGAGCAGAACTAGTACCAACTCACTAGACCTGGAACAGAATCTGTGCCATCTCACTGAACATAGAGCAGAACCTGTATCACCTCACTAGACCTAGAAAAAAAACAGTGCTGTCTCACTAAACAAACAGCAGAACATGTACCTCCTCCCTAGACCTAGAACAGAACCAGTGGAGTCTCACTGAACATACAGAAGAACATGTACCTCCTCCCTAGACCTAGAACAGAACCAGTGGAGTCTTACTGAACCTACAGCAGAACATGTACCTCCTCCCTAGACCAAGAATATAACCAGTGCCATCTCACTGAACATAAAGCAGAACCTGTACCTCCTCACTAGACCTGGAACAGAACCAGTGCTGCCTCACTGAACATAGAGCAGATCCTGTACAGCCTCACTAGACCTAGAACAGAACCAGTGCCATTTTACTAAACATACAGCAAAACACGTACCGCCTCACTAGACCTAGAACATTACCCATACCCCCTCACTAAATCTAGAACAGAACCAGTGCCATCTCACTAAACATAGAGCAGAACCCATACAGCCTCACTAGAACAAAACCCGTACCGCCTCACTAGACATAGAACACAACCTAAAACCACAGCCTCCATGCTAGACAGGCAACAGAACCAAATACTACCAGTATCTTTCCGCTAAACAAGAATTTTAATCAGAACATTCCCAGGAATAAAACATAACAAGTAAAACTCACAACTCAAACAATAGCAATAAATCCCCCCACCAAACACAAAGCAGCGCTTGACAATCCGGAGTGATTATATGTACAATAGATTTTATTTCTGGGGCACAATCTGTCTGTGTTTTGCTTTTCTTTAGTTTCAATGAGCAGATTTCTTATTGTTTGCGGATTTGTGTAATCAGCTTTATTCTAACATAAATCCTTGTGTGGAAACTTTATTACGTGCCAGTAAATGCAGTGTATTCTACTCACACCGACCAAACGTTATCACCTTAAATAATCCTTCCTTTATCACCTACCTCTTATTGCTGTCTATTACCCACCCTAATAAACCATCTCATTACTCTGTATAACACATTCTACTGTTATTTACAGCTCTTCATATAACCTACTGTGGCTCTGAATAGTCTCTACATTTAAATGATATTACTTCATATAATCCCCAGTATTGCTATAAGTTATATGGCTCTAAAAACATTTATTACACTATTACTCCACATAAGCCTCCTATGACTATAAGTTTACCTAGTTCTTTATAAAATCCTTTTAAAACTTCTCCCTATAAAAAATAATGAGGTAGATTTACTAAATGTTGAGCGGACATCATTTGCTATAGCGAA
Source organism: Bombina bombina (assembly GCF_027579735.1). NCBI lineage: Eukaryota > Metazoa > Chordata > Amphibia > Anura > Bombinatoridae > Bombina > Bombina bombina. The sequence goes on along the minus strand of NC_069508.1, from coordinate 160,924,140 downwards.
TCATGTCTGCTCAACATCGCTAAATGCCGACAGCACACGTTTTCAGCATTAATCATTGCACAAGCATTTCTAGTGAAATACTTGTTCAATGCCGCCCCCTGCTCACTGGCAGCCAATAGGCCGCTAGCAGGGGCTGTCAATCATCCGTATCGGATCGGGACGATTTCAATCCGACACCTAAAAGGTGCCAGACAGGTTAAGGAGCAGCGTTCTTATGACCGCTGGTTCTTAATTTCCGTTTCAGGCGAGCCTTAAGCGATGGGCCTCCGAAGCAACATCCGCTGCTTAATAAATGGAGCCCAATATATTTTCGCAAAGCATTATTCTAAAGCTTTCTCTATGGGGCCTATTTAACAAATGTCTGTCCGACATGATCCGATCAGCTCTCCGCATTCAGCATTGCACCAGCAGCTCTTGTGAACTGCTGGTGCAACGCCGCCCCCTGCAGATTCGGGGCCAATCGGCCACTAGCAGACATCCCGGACAGACATCCCGGGAAATCGGGTTGATTTCCCGGGATGTCTGTCCACCTCCTCAGAGCAGGCGGACAGGTTATGGAGCAGTTGTCTTTAGACCGCTGCTTCATAACTGGTGTTTCTGGTGAGCCTGAAGATTTGCCAGAAACACGGCCCTTCAAGCTCCATACGGAGCTTGATAAATAGGCCCCAATGTCTTTACAATTGTCCTATTGGTTAATACAGTCACTTCCCACAATGCTTCACACCAGTGATCAGATACTATAAGAAGCACCACTGAGGGGCACTATACCAGCTCTTGGAAGGCTTCCAGATCTTTGTGAATACATCCAATGGGTAACTTAGGAATTCAAAAAATGACTCACTACAGCGTACTTAGTGTATCAAGGCCATAAACCTTAAAGGGCCATTAAACCCCAAATTTTTCTTCAATGATTCAGATAGAGAATACAATTTTAAACAACATTCCAATTTACTTCTATTAACTAATTTGCTGCAATATTTAGATATCCTTTGTTAAAGAAATAGCATTGCACATTGGTGAGCCAATCACATGAGGGATCTATGTGCAGCCACCAATCAGAAGCTATGGAGCCTATCTAGATATGCTTTTCAGGAAAGAGAATGAAGCAAATTAGATAATAGAAGTAAATTAGAAAGTTGCTTAAAATGGTATTCTTTATCTGAATCATGAAAGAAAAAAATGTGGGTTTAACGTCCCTTTAATATGCATATTTCCCCGTTTAATCACAATACCTTCCATTAGAGCAGAAAAATAAAGCAACTTTTCAAATTTTACTTTGTTTTCATGGTTTGCTTTGTTAAAAAAAAACATAGGCTCAGGAGAAGCAATGCACTACTGGGAGCTAGCTGCTACACACATATTCCTCTTGTCATTGGCTCCCCAGATGTGTTCACCTAGCTCCCAGTAGTGCATTGCTGCTTTGGAACAGACTTTATGGATATATTTAACACCTTTGCAGGTTATAGTTAAAGGCATATGAAATGCAAAAAAAAATATTGTGTGATTCAAACAAAGGATACAATTTGTAAAAAGTCTCTAATTTACTTATATTATAAATTTTGCTTCAGTCCCATAATATTCTGTGTTAATAAGATACCTAGGTAGGCATCTGGAGCATTGCATGGCAGGAAATAGTGCTGCCCTCTAGTGCTCTTGCAAATTGATAACATTCTTGCAAA